>NC_081840.1:194632413-194738841 GCF_963259705.1 Myotis daubentonii
GTTTGGGCTGACAATAGTTTGTAGAAGCAATCAACTTTCAGGGCGTGGGTAGACTGGAGCCTTCACAAGGGCTGTTGGTGGGAGAACATGGCCTGAGGGTACAGTAGGAACTTTTCTGTGCAGGCCTTTAGAGCCCCAGGCTCAATAATAAGAAGGGAGACCTTGAACTTGGAAAGAAAGCCTCTTCCTACTGCTATCATCTTGCAGTCACTCCAGTGCCCTCTGCTGATGAACCATAACATTTTGTAGGCTGGCAAAGAATTAACATATATCCCAGCTCCATTATCACAAAGCAAGGTAAACAAGAGTAATTTTGGAGCTGAAAGACAATGAATTACATGTTAATTCTTTTGATAACTATAGATATGTTACTTTATTTAGTCTACCCTACTTAGGAGACTGTTTGAAAATAATGCTTTCTTTAACTAACAATTATTAACAGACTCGAGGACTGGTGCATGAAATTTATGCACAGTGGGGGGGGGGTCCCCTCAGCCCAGCCTGCACCCTCTCCAATCTGGGAACCCTCTCACAATCCAGGACTGCTGGCTCCCAACTACTCACCTACCTGCCTGACTGTTCCCCCCTAACCGCTTCTGCCTGCCACCTGATCACCCCTTAACCACTCCCCTGCCAGCCTGATCAATGCCTAACTGCTCCCCTGCTGGCCTGATTGCCCCTAACTGCCCTCCCCTGCCAGCCTGGTTGCCCCCAACTAACCTCCCCTGCAGGCCTTGTCCCCCACAACTGCTCTTCCATGCAGGCCTGGTCCCTCACAACTGTCCTCTCCTGCTGGCCTGATCATGCCCAACTCCCCTCCCCCACAGGCCTGGTCCCCCCCAACTCCCCTTCCCTGCGGGCCATCTTGTGTCCACATGGGGGTGGCCATCTTGTGTGTTGGAGTGATGGTCAATTTGCCTATTACCTCTTTATTATATAGAATTTCAAATAAAACTCAGACATAATTACTATAATAAGTGGGGTGGTTACATTATAAGGTATAAAAATGTTGAATCACTATACTGTGCACCTGAAACTAATATAACTAATATAATATTGTATTCCAACTCTATGTATATTAAAAATCAATTAAGTTATCAATCAATCAATTAATTAAAAGAACAGCTCTGGACATTGGTAGGGAAAGACTTTATTAGAGAAAATTATTGAAGAGGGAAAGGGCCATTGTAATGGGAGGAAGGACTATTGCATCGGGAGAGAGCTCTGACCAGAAGATCTTCAAGTGTCTCAAAGTCAGGTGAAAAGGGTTCTTTTCTTTATAAGAGTAAAGAGGGCTAAAATCAGTGGGGGTGGGGGACAAAAGGAGAGGAGACAGTACATCAGAAAATGTTTTATTCTGGGGCCTCAACAATAACTTGGAAATAGCTGTTAAGGAAGGTGGTGTTCTGGTTCTGGCTGAGGGTATGCCAACATTTGGGGGCCTGAGGGAAGGAGAGAAACTAACCGAAGTTTGGGTAAGGAGCATTTTGTTCAGATTGATCAGCTGGACAAGTAGTTTAGCTAATCATCTGAGGGTCTGTGTCTGGTCTCGTCATAGGTAAACCAGGAAATACCATGAGTCATTTCTAAGGCATGTGGGAGGGATGTTCTCAGAGTACCACCTTTTCAGATACACAGAAGGGCTGGGGGATCCCATTAACCTTCATGGTTCCAGGAGCACAAGGCTCCGTTAAAGTTTCACATTATCACCACTGACCTGCATGTAAAAAAACATTGTTCTTTTCAGGATTGTTTCTATAATAAACAAATAAACCACTTGTCTTAATTCTTCCTATGATGCAAATACAAAGTCTAAAGGCTAAAATAAGCAAAATGGCCTCTTCAAATTACCTAAACCGTATAGTCCAAAAAACACAAGAGAAAACAAAAGGCTAGAAGAACAAAATTAAACAGTAAGGCTTGCATGTGAAAGCATCTTTTTGTACCAGATTTTAACCAAAAGGACTGGAAGCTAAAGTATCACATAGTCCTTAGCAAACACTGACATTGCTTATACAAAACAATATAAGAAAATAAATTTGTCATTGGAACTAAGAAAAAGAAAATAAAGTGTGGAGTTTAACAAAAGGAGCTTCTTAACTTACTCGTCCATTGCTAGAACGCTGAAAGGCAAAGGGATGGTGTACTTCCATGTCTCTCTTTTTGCTGTGCTTTCACTGGCAGAACAGAACAGAGAAAGCCTGAACTGCAACTATTTAGGAGTCTCTATCTATCACATGCTGTCAGTATCAGAGTGTTATTACGAATATTTCAGTATAAAATGCCAATGTGAGTAATGTGATAACAATGAAAATGTTGATGAAAGTAATGTTAACAATGATGATGAGGGCACAAAAAAGCTCATGCCCTCGGAAGGCCATAATCTGAACAGGGAAGAAGAGATTTTATCATCAGGCCACAAGCGAATGTAATATTAGTTCTTATTTTTCTGTTATTTTATTTATTTTAAATGCATCTCAATTTAAACTCTCATTGATGGGAAAGACAATATCTTTTTACCGAGAAAGGCTATTGCAATGGAGAATTAACTTCATTTGTGAAGCCTTTTATAATTTCAGGTGATTCTTAAATCATCCCTTTCAACTACTCTCGTAAGGAGATACACTCAATGTCATGCTTTAAGAGACAATTAATTTTTAAAGTCAGAAAGATATAAAAAGGCATGTGGCTGCCCTGAGAGAATTTTTTTTATTACTCTGCCTTATAGAAAGTTCCAAGTTTAAAATTAAAGGTATGTCTGTAGTATTATCAAAATATTTAAAGTCACAAACTATACTAGTAAATTAGCCAGAAAAAAATGATACAATTTACCTCTCCTTGTCTAATTGTCGGTAGTAGGCTTTTATTCTGTGTCATTGCAAACCATAAAGAACTTGCCTTCTTTTCCTTTATCATTGCAATTAACCATACAAACTCGAATGCACTGATTAATCAGTAGTAAAGACAGAGCCCTGCCCCAGGTTGCTAGGAACATGGTCCATCCTCAGTGACGACCTAACTCTACACCCTCACCCAGACAACACTGAAATAAGAGTATTGCTGCAGTCAATTTCTGAGAATTGTATTAGCTTCCATACTTCATTTACTGGTTATTCCAGCACATTTTAATAACTTATCTTGCTTTAATATTCCTTTAAATAGGTAGCACTTACTCCTTAGTGCTTTCTTCCATTCTCCTAAAGAAATTACCAATAAATAACACACATCTTTCATGAATCTTCAGCCCTGGCTGGGTGTCTCAGGTAGTTGGAGCATCATCCCATACACCAAAAGGTTGTGGGTTTGATTCCTAGACGGGATACATGCTTAGGTTTGGGGTTTGATCTCTGGTCAGGGCATGTATGGGAGGCAACTAATCAATATTTCTCTCTTACCTCTCTCTCTCCTTCTCTCTAAAAATCAGTAAACATACTTTGGGTAAGGATTTTTTAACAAATAAGATAAAATTCCAGTTTATTCTCCCAGTCTAATGTGCAACTAACCCATGTCCACACAGCAACAACACACCTTGGAATTATTTTTAATTACAAATGCATCTTGGTTTGAATATACAGACTAGTGTATAGTAAGTTTCAATATTCACCACATTGTAGAGAATTTTATTTTTCCACAAGGAAATCAGTGAAGAGAATAGGAAGCTACTAATAAGGAGCATAGAGGACTGAAGTAGGATCTTAGAAAAGTTGAATTTTTTAAGTATAGGAACAGAGCCCTCCCCAAATAACTCGTAACAACTGCAGTTCGATGAGGAGAAAGTTACAAAACGCACACCGAATGGAAGTTCTCAGACTTCTGGTTGAGAGAGGTTGAGTGAAGAGAATTTTGTGTGGGTCAAAGAAGGTGAGGTAGCGGTAGTAGGTAAAAGTGTGAAGTAATGGCTGTAAGACAGGAAATATAACAGAGCGAATACAAAGCAGTCATTTTTGTCTGAAACCTTGTAATGGCCTTTGCCGATCCCAAAGTTGTGTATCTGTGCACACTGAGCCACACTGATGTGATCCAATTGACTCAAATGGATCATTCATTCTTTTATAGTTCTGGCCTAGATAATCCATACCAAATTTTATTGAGAAAACCCAACATTTCATCATTAAAACAACTTCAGAGGAAGGAAAGAATATATTATGCATTCATGAGTATAGTAGTCAAAATTGTTAAGTGCCTAGTAATCTGTTAGGATGAAATGTGCTATAGAATGTAAGCCCATCATTTACATAAATAGATTACATCTACAATTGGTTTGAAAAAGTTTCTTAAGAGATTTCCACCTCTTAATTATTTTCTCTGAGCTCCTTCTTGCAATAACCATTCATTATTGACAACACTGTAATGCAATTCTTTTTTCCCATAAAGGGTTTTATTGATTTAACTAGGAAAACACAGTAACTCAGAGACCCATGGAGAAGCTTCCATAATGATAAAGAGAAAGCAAGCAAAAAGTGAAAAAAACAACAACAGATAATTAAATGCAAGTAGCAACCTAGCAATCATGCTCTCTCTTGTGTATTTTGCACACAAAAAGAGGGGTCTTCCAAGTGTAGATAAAATGAAAAGGATGCTCACTTCAGTGGCTCCTTTATTTTCCTTTATTTTATTCTAAACGGTACCTTAACAGAGATTGCAAATACTACTAACAGGAGAGTTGATTGGAAATAAAATCTCTAGGTGGTACATGTTTGTACACATGGACTACAACTCAGTTATTTGAAGCATGAGGTTATTGAGTCAAAGTCTCTCCAAGAGTGTTATTGGGAAAATGATACTCTTCTTGAATGGATGTCATTAATGGAAGAAATCAAGCTTAGCAAGTTATTTCTGGTTGAAGTACACACACACAAAAAAGAGAGTAGATCATATTGATGATGAGTTTTTTGGTTTTGTAGGTTGTTGTGTGTTTTTGTTTTTGTTTTTGTTTTTTGGAGGGGGGTTAAAATTGGCTAGATAGAACAAACAAAATTTTATGTTGATATTTCAAAGCTTTCTACAGATTTTGTTGGTTTGCTAAGAATATTTTTTTTTTTACTGTTGCTATGAATTTTCAGTGCAAATCAAGGAAAAAAATGAGGGAAAAGAATGATTTCTCTGAGAGGGTAAAGATTAAGAAAGCACAGTTTATACTAAAGTGAGAAATTCCCTGAAGGTTGTTTTTTATTTTCTTGTTTGTTGTTATTGTGTTTTTGCTTTTTAAGAATACATAAGGTAGGAGTTAACAGAACCGTTAAAGATTTAAAAGAGGGCAAACTTCAAACTCATTATTTAGTTTATTATAATTTGTCTCACTTATTCTGAGATTTTGTACTTAGTGTACCCACTATTGCATAAATTCACTTTAGAATTTTTACCTCTATTGATCTTATTATGATAACTTGCACCTTTTCCACACTTGATATTAGCATGCTTAATTAGTCAACAATCTGAGCATACTGATGTTTAATATTATGTAGGTAGTATCTGGATTTCAGATAAGACCAAAAACATGGTATATCTCTTACAAGACATATATATCTTGAGGTTAATGAACTCGAAGGAAATATTTTCTGCAGTTTCTGTTCAAAATCTAAGATCTAAAATCACTCCAACATAAGGAGTTTGAGATTCCCTCTGCAATTTAAATTGATATGCCACACAATATAAAAATGGCCTACATGGCTTCATTGATTTCTACAGCATGCAAACAAATTGTGGCCAATTACAATTTGTACAAGTTAAAAAGGACGATAATTTTCTTCTTATCTAAAGATGGTTAAGCAAGAATTTGAATGCCCTTGTTGCCTTTCTAACAGTTGTAAATAACTAATATGGCTTTGGAAGGAATCTTGGAAATCATCCAGTCTACCTCTTACTTTCTTACTTTTTTGCTTAAACATGTAAGCAAAGTCAGGAGAGACTGAGCAACTTGCCTGTTACTCAAGGAAGGACTAAAAGTCAGGTCTCTCGATTACTAAATTCAGACTTCTTTCTACTTAGTGTTTTGCCTTTTCACAAATTATTGTTGGAACTTCAATCCTGTTCCTCACCTTTTTTCCCCCCTTCTGACAGTTTTATGCATATTTCTTTCACAGCCCATTATCGCTGATGCATTTATTACCACATATCTCTGTGTTTTATAGGCAGCCTCAAATATTTAAGGCAGATTCATTTGGTAATGCTTTGTCAGTTTTTCAATAAAGGAAAAGACAGCGGTGGAGGTATAAACCTGTGCTATTAAAAACAGGGCAGCGGGACTATCAAGTTTAAACTACTTTTGATGGCTTCTAATAGGAAGCCTTGTCAGAACAGTGGGAACCCAAATTCTGATTGATTAGTGTGGTCTGGTACATCATAGCTGACTGCCTTAGACCAAGGGTCTGTGTTCATACTGTCTGTGTGTTACTGATGTCTGTCAAAATGTGGTCACACGATTGCTGTTCTGCCACCATCACAAAAATTATGTGATAATTTTTATAAGAGTTTCCCAGGGCACAAACATTTTCAATAAAAAAAAAACCTGTGACAGTGGCATGCAATATTTCCAGAATACTATTCTGTTTACCTACTTTATTTTTTGGCAATTGTCTTCTAATATGTTTCTACTTTCGCATTTTTCATGTTCTCCACCTCCATGTCTACAACAGGAGGAATGTTGAGATTTGGTAAATGTGTTTTATTGTTTTGGTTGTCATTTTGTTTCTGGGAAATATCTGATAATGCGGAGAACAGAGCACTCTACAATTTTTTTCCTAGGTTTTTTCCTCTCCAAACGTCAACATTTTGTTTCCTTTTTAAAAGCTATGCAAACTCTAATATATAAAGAAAATCCGGTTGTATACATAGTATTCAGGATGCAGTTCTGTTATTCTAACCCCAAAAGTTACTTTATAAATTGTTTACACTTATTTTTGCTTAATTAGTTCCTGTTTTCTTTGCTTGTAGTTCTCATGTTGAGTTTAAAAGACAGCAAATACCAAAAAGTCTGAAAAGGAGGCAATTGTTACTTAGAGAGTATTACTTACCAGAGTAATTTATGTACTGGTACTGATCCTAGCTCCTCAAATCAATTCTATCAATGGTGAAGACTTTCGTGTGTTCAACAGGATCAATTAGGCCTTAGTGCAGATACATCTCATCCTTCCAAAGTATTTAATATTCATCAATGAGATGCAAATTTAGATAGCTGGCTATCTTCCTAGCATTTTTAATACTTTTACAAATACATTTTACAAATGCTTTAGAGGCAAAACTCATCTGCCAGTCATAATTAAGTTCTCTACTTTACAATACACAACTATAAGCATGTAATGTATTCATATGTAATATTGACTAGATGGAATTTACCTCTTGGGGATATTGTTTATCTGGTTTTGCCCACTTTAAGTACAAAAGTTTGGTTGTAATAGAGAAATTCCACCTAAATCAAGTTATTTTCTAAATCACTTTGTGAAGACAAGGATTAACTGAAACAATATAGATTATGACTATTTAAAATAATATATATATATATACACACATATATAGCAGTGTGTGTGTGTGTGTGTGTGTGTGTGTGTGTGATATTTAGAAAATTATCACATCCATTTTCATTTTCTCAGTAAGGAAACTTATTGATTCTTAACTGGTGGTGTTTAGCTCATTCTCCTTATTCTGTCCTAGTTATGGATTTCTCTATGACTGTTTCAAAGCAGGTTACAGTTTCAAACAGGTTATATATTGCCTCAGGCTGTTTGCATTAGGCTATGTATTTTTTATTTTAGGAGCTTTATTACCATTTGAAAACCTATCAGTTGAAATGACAGAAAACAAGTGCCACTTCTTAAAAAGTTGCTGTAGTCAAAGGACTCTGAAGACTGAGCGAGCATGCCATTCCTCTGCGCCTTTCTCCATGATGGAGAAGAGAAAGGGAGGGTAGGGCTGACATGATTGTGCCTCTGCAGAAAGGAATCAGAGGTACTTACTGCTATCCTTGAGTGACAGTCAAGTGAAACCTGTCTGATCTCCTGAGATGAGTGTCAGCAATGTAGGCATCTTGGCGGGGTCTCTGGTGTAGCACATAAAAGATGGCAGGGTGTATGAAGACAATGCTAAAAGGCCACAGGTCACAATCTAATTGAAGAGTTCTTCAGGAATACCTAGCATAGAGGGGTATAACCCTTTACCTTCAGAGGATCATGCTGGTTTCTTCTGGGAATTAGAGCCTAGTCAGACTTCATGCATTACAGATAATAAAGGCTCAGTCATGGCCATATGTGGAAGTCATAACAAAAATGTAACAGAACTCAGAGAAACATAACAAGGTAAATTCACAGAAATATAGAAGGTAGACTTACTTGTCACTTTTTTTGTTAGCCCCTCAGGTTTTCTTGGACAATTAAGCAAGAAGAAAGCCCTACAAGAATACTACCATAATTCCAAAGATGAGTGGAATTTAATTCCATTTAAGCATTAATTAAACAAATGAGACTCGCATGTAATTCAGAAACCAGTATTATTCTTCCCTCCTCAATGCTCATCTAAATCAATTCATAGATCTAGTTCTTTCCTGTCCCTGAGTGAAATCTTGGATAGGCCCTAAAAACTTATCTCTTGATGTCAGATAATAAACGTTCTCTGTTCACTGTTATTTACCAACCTAATTTCATTTATATCATTAAAATGTCCATGCTATCTACACTAATAAAAGAGAAACATGATAATTGGCATACTACCGCTACCCTTTTCATTGGCTAATCAGCGAGGTATGCAAATTAACTGTCAGCCAAGATGGTGGCCGGCAGCCAGGCAGCTTGAAACTAACATGAGGCTTGCTTGCCTCAGTGACGGAGGATCGTTGGAGGAAACCAACATTCCCCGCCTGCGGCTTCAGGCCTCTGAGTGGGCAGTTTAAGAAACATTGTAACAAATACCACCGGACTTCAGCCAGCAGATTCGCAACATTGTAAGCAAAGGCCAGAAACCTACTTTCAGCCGCGCGGAGGCCTAAGAGCTGGAGCCAAGCCTCAAGGTAAAGCTGGCCCAGAATAAAAAAAAAAAAAAAAAAAAGGAAAAAAGGAGCAGTTGGGAGCTTCAGTCACTCCCAGTCTGAAAACAGCCCTCAGCCCTCACCCAGACTGGCCAGGCACCCCAGTGGGGACCCCGACCCTGATCCAGGACACCCTTCAGGGCAAACCAGCAGGCCCCACCCATGCACCAGGCCTCTATCCTATATAGTAAAAGGGTAATATGCCTCCCGGCACCAGGATCAGCGTGACAGGGGGCAGCGCCCAAACCCCCTGATCGCCTTGCAGCTCTGTGTGTGACAGGGGGTGGGGCCACAACCCCCTGAGCAGCCCTGCTCTGTGCCTGATAGGGGGGAGCTCCCCAACCCCCCCGCCCACGGGCCCTGCTCTGTGTGTGATGGGGTAGAGCCATAACCTCCCCATCGGCCCTGCCCTGAGTGTGAGAGTGGCGGTGCCCCAACTCCCTGATGGGCCATGCTCTGTGTGTGACAGGGGGCAGCGCCCCAACCCCCTGATTGGCCCTGCTCTGTGCATGACAGGGGGTGGCGCCGCAACCTCCCCATCGACCCTGCCTTGAGTGTGACAAGGGGCGGTGCCCCAACCCCCTAATCGGCCCTACCCTGAGCGTGATTGAGGGTGGCATCACAACCTCCCAATCTGCCCTGCTCTGTGCATGACGGGGCAGCACCCCAACTCCCCAGTCGGCCCTGCTCTGAGCCCGATCAGGGGCTGCACCTAGGAATTGGGCCTGCCCTCTGCCACCCGGGAGCAGGCCTAAGCCAGCAGGTCGTTATCTCCCGAGGGGTCCCAGACTGGAAGAGGGCACAGGCCGGGCTGAGGGACCCCCCCTCCCCCCCGAGTGCACAAATTTTTGTGCACCGGGCCTCTAGTGTACTAGTAATAGTCAGAATTCTTAATTATGTTTATGTTTCTCTCCTTCCCTAACTTGATGTTAGTAGGAAGGTCTTAAATGACTAGTACTGTCATGAGGATCATGGCATACTCTGGGCCGGGTATGTATTTAAAGCTTCTTTCATGGAGCAGTATTATGGTTCTCTGGATTCTCCCCCATTACTCGAGGTATCTTACACTCTTGGATAGTGTCTAAGACAATCTGATACTGGCTTTCTCTTTGCATATGGCCTATATTTGGTCAACAGGAAATGTATAGCCTTGACTTGTTGTGCTGGGAGTGACAATGCAGTTACTTTCCTCATGCAGCACTCTATCTGCTGCTACAGGCCATTTCAGACAGCCTTTTGACTCTATTTTTTTAAAGGGGAAAATATGTTCAGATATGCATGTGATAGCATAGAAGCCCCCTATGCTCTCAGACTGCACCTACTATTAATCAAGACACTTGACTTGAAGTGAGATAAAGCATGGTCTCCCTTCCTCGTTTTTAAATCAATAGAAGCCTCTCCTAAGAAATGTTCCCTATAATTCCCAACCTCCTTTGAGGTTGAGGTAGACCTTGAACTAAGGATTTCAGAATTGGGCCTTGGCCTCTTCAGTTGCATGTGAAGCATAAGTGTCTAGCTGGCATCTCATTTTGGAATGTTGGAGCCCTTGCCACCTGACATTTTATTCTTCTGCAATCACTTGGACATTCTGGTACATAGACATATAACCAAATACTAGAGGCCCAATGCACGAAATTCGTGCAAGGGTCTTAGCCCTTGCAGCTGCAGCAGCTTGCCTTGGCCCTCGCAGCCTCATTTTTATCCGAAAGGTTGTCCGGAAAGACATCTGGAAAGTCGTTCAGCTGTCCGGTCTAATTAGCATATTAATGCTTTTATTATCTCTTATATAAAAGGCCCGTGGTCATCACACTGTAACGCCATCACGACCAAAGGAACAGCAGCTCTCATGGCGGGCAGGGCAGGGCATGAGGTACTAGCACCAGAGAGCTACTAGCAGCAGAGAGCTATGAGAGGCAGAGGGCTACCAGTGGCAGAAGGCAGGGCAGCAAGCTACCAGCGGTGATGGGTGGGGCAGTCAGCTGAGGCAAGCAGAAGTGAGTTACTCCTGCACAATTTCGTGCATGCTGAGCCTCTAGTTATAGATAAGAGCACTCATGCCTTAAATCAGTAGAACTAGTCATACCAGTTTTCTTTCTTCCAGTATTTTATCCAAAATGGTGGCTGCCAATTTACTCAACTAAAAAGAATGACTGGGTATTTTGCTCTCTTTAACCTCAGCTTTCTTGTTTTGTTTGTGTTTATTACAAGCTATATTCTTTCTTCCCTAGTCAGTATTCTTATTGCCATTACAGTATTGCCTGCTGTGATGATGATAGAGATGCTTACATTCCTGTGGCAAAAGATTCTTACTTGAGGTCTGTAATAGGCTGAATTACCTTCCTTAAAAATGTATATGTTGAAGTTCTAACCCCTGGTACCATAAAATGTGACTATATTTGGAGAAAGAACTTTTAAAGAGGTAATTGAAGTTAAATGAAGTCACTTGGGTGGACTCTAGTCCACTATAACTAGTGTCCTTATAAAAAGAGAAGACTTGGACACAGACAGGCACAGCAGAAAGACCATGTAAAGACACAGAGAGAAGAAAGGTACCTACAAGCAAAAGAGAACGGCCTCAGGCTAAATCAACCCTGCTGACACCTTGATCTTGAATTTCTAGCCTCCAAAACTGTGAGACGATCATTTCTGTTATAGAAGCCATTTAGCTGTGGTATTTTGCTATGGCAGCCCTAACAAACTAATACAAGGTCCAAGCAGAAAACACATCCACATCGGCCAGAAACAGACATGATGGCATTGTTTTGTGTAAGTCCATTAAAATAGCCTTCTCTCTTAGCCTTCACATTACAGAAATTCAGGAAGGGCTGTTATTTATCATTTCAAACTAATTATCATACAGCTATGACAGCAGTGAGTACTCATGTATACCAATATTTTCTCTTAAAGAAAAAAGGAAGACATTTTACTATGAATAAGGTGTATTTTTGAAAAGACAAAAAAATAATTTCTATTAAATTAAGGTATTTGTGTTAAGACATGTTTAATGTAGAAACGTGGAAGAAGAAAATAAAGGTTTAACCATTCAATTGCTGTTTAAATTGTGTATAATATATAAATAATAAGTTGAATGAGGATGTTTTCTAATTTCACGTATTTGATTAATTACAAATGTCTACACAGATTGAAATAAGATTTTTATTTAGATATATTGGTTTGTGTGGAAATGACTCAGTTTTACTTTCAACAGGTAAGAAAAAAGAGTGAATTGGTTTTTGCCACCCTTTTGATAATAGTAAAGATAAATTGTAAATAAATAATTCATGTCAACAAGTAATTCTCTTATCTGAAAGAAGTATTTCATTCCTTCATATATTCAAAGATAGCATATCCAGCAAGTGATCAATTTAGGTATTGAATTAACATTAACTAAAATGAAACCAATTATTTATTTGAGTCAAGAAAAGTTATAATACATTTTATCCCTAAGAATAAAGGCAATTATTCCTTTAAAACAGCTCATAGAATTTAAATAAAGATCTAGTTCTGGCATATAAAATCTATTTATTTCATGAATAATAATAATTAAGTTAAAGAACAAGACACTAATTATGACATTATCAATTTTCTTATATAGTTTTCTGTATCTTCTCTGTGGTAAGGACATTTTATTTTTCTAATGGCAAACTTTATTACAATTCAAAAACAATCATTTCATGTTCATTTTAAAGATAAGAATCCTCTTCTGGAGTTAGTGATTTTTATCATAATTGATCCTTCTTGAGATCAATTGCTCTGTTAAGGTAACATTTGTTTAAGTAAGGTCAGACCTTTTAAAGATCTATGAATATTCAATTTGATTTAAGTGGTTTTCTTTTCCAAAATGTAATGATTTCTAAGTAGCTATCAGACTTTTTCCCAGTTGTTGAAATAAAATATGTTCACCGAGACACTCTAAGAATAAATAGAAACCTGAGAACTGTAGAAACCTCTTGGATGGCAGCAAAGTAATAAAATATATTAAGCTCAAATACACTATTGGGAAGAACACAGTAACAAAACGTGAAACTAGACTAACAGATTTATATATCTTACTAGAGGCCCAGTGCACGAATTTGTGCACAGGTGGGTCGGCCAGCCCACCCCAATGGGGGCCAATTGGGCCGACCCAGCTGGGGAAGGGGTCATGAGAGGTTGGCCGGCTGTCTCCGCCCCCAATCAGGGGAGGCAATCAGGGGAGGGTAGGCCTGGGGGAGGGGCCACAGGAGGTTGGCCAGCAGGTCCTCAATTGGGCCAGTTGGCTGGCGCCAGTGCGCCTAATAGTGACCAGTCATTCCAGTTGTTAAAGTCATTCCGGTGTTCCAGTCACTTGGCTTTTATATATATAGATATGTTTTATAAGTACATCAGGACAATGTACTGGATTGATCTATCAAAACTTATGATTAAAGTCATGACTTAATATTACCCATGTTGGTGAAGTAATCCACATTATAGATGTGCCAATCTAAAGAAAACCCACCAAGATAGTGTAAAAAGACTTGCCAATTATAAGTCTTCTATGAATTGAACTTAAGGGGTTTTTTTGGCATATGCTGGTGCTTAATTATACTATACTATCAACAATATATTTCCTAGTTAATGATTTCTGTTAACTTGAACTCCATTGCCCAGTAACTGGGCTTGTCATCTCTTTATGTCATCTTTCTTTATCACTTTTATTTTTAAAATGTTTCTGAATGTTCAGGTGCTTTCTATGGTATTTTAACAGTGAGAAAGTTTTAAAATTTTAATCTAACAAACTTATCAGCCTTATCCTTGTGACATAATTTTCAGTCAGAAGGCTCAAAAAAATCTTTCTGACTTGAAATCAGCTAATTACCAGAGTTTACTAAATTTTTTAATTCATTTGTTTCTTGTTTGTTGCATATATATTAACTTTTAATACTTTAATTCACCTGGAATTTGGGTGTTTGGGATATGACAATGGTCTAACTTGATAACTGTTTTGAAAACCACTTTCCCATGTGTTTGTTGAAAATTTTACTTTATTCCTAATAGTTTATAATGTCTTTATTATGTACTATGTATGTGATAAGTACTATATGTATATATATATATATATATATATATATATATATATATATATTCTAATTTGTTTTATGATAATTTGTTCTTTTCTATTGATCTGGCATCTAATTTTTGTTATTTTCATAATTGCATTAGTTTGTTTTTAATAGCATAATAACATATTTTTATAACTGGTAGGGCAAGTATATACTTGTTATAATTTTTAAAATCTTAATATTTTGTTCTTATACTTTTGAGAATCAAATTGAAAAGTAAAAACACATTGGCATTTCATTGGCTTTAAGCTAAACCAATAAATTAATTTGAGAATAATGGATTTTTAAAAACCACTCTATTTCGCATCCAAAATGTGGTATAATCACTAATTATTAAAACCTTTCCTTCCATTTCTCAGTTGTGTTGTGTAAAGAACTTCAAACTGATATTATGCATTTTTTAGAGTAATATCTAAGTATTTATGGTTTATTTTTGGTAGTACTTCTTATTGTTTTGCACATATCAACTTCTGAATGTAGCTGGCATATAAAAATGAATTTGGATTTTGTGTATCTGTCTTAAACATAATCAACATATTAAATGTTTTTATTATATCCAAGAATTTTTAGTTGCTTCTCTTTGGTTTTCTAACATTAAATATAGCAGAGACTACTTTTGTCCTACCCAATGGTCTTCCCCATCTCCCTTACTAAGAGATTCTTATTTATTTATTTATTTATTTATTTATTTATTTATTAATCCTCACCCAAGGATATTTTTCCATTAATTTTTTTTTAGAGAAAGTGGAAAGGAAGGAGGGAGGGGCAAAGAGAGAGAGAGAAAGTTAAACATTGATGTGAGAAAGACACATGGATTGGTTGCTTCCAACATGCACTGCAACTGGGGTTAAGGATTGAACCTACACCTCATGTATGTGCCGTTGACCAGGAATCAAACCTGTGACCCTTTAGTAAATAGGCCAATGCTCTAACCACTTAGAAACACCAGCCAAGGCCCTAATTTTATATGATGTATCAATGCAACTTTTAAAACTCTCTATCAGCCTCACTTGGAGAGCAGAAATGATCATGGGGCATATCTGTGTAAATAGAAATTCTTAGACAGACTTTATAGGAAAAATAGTTAAATAGCAGGGCAGACTCACCTAGCCCTGATCTTTTTTAATTGTTATCCTGACCCTTCTTGTCTAGGGTAGACAATGATAATTGGGGTCCAGTAGCTATCTTGAAAACAAAAAAAATAATCTTGCTCTAAGGAAGATTGAGCAAAAAATAGAAGGAACTTCATTTTCTAATGATATTAGGAAACTAATACCAACACTCATCGTCCTACCTCCAATATTCTTTTATGTGCAGAAATAATAATAATAATAAATTCTCATTTTGTGTAAGCCAATAAATTAATTTGAGAATAATGGATTTTTAAAAACCACTCTATTTCGCATCCAAAATGTGGTATAATCACTAATTATTAAAACCTTTCCTTCCATTTCTCAGTTGTGTTGTGTAAAGAACTTCAAACTGATATTATGCATCAGGTCTCTCAGCTGAGATGCGATTTCAAACAAATACAATAGCCCTATCTTTCTAAATAATGAAAAATGTTTTACTACTTACTATGCACAATCTTACAACATTCACAAGATTTTACGGACCATCCTATATAATAAAAGCCTAATATGCAAATCGACCAAACAGCAGACCGAATAGTGGAACGACTGATTGCTATGATGCTCACTGACCACCAGGGGTAGACACTCAATGCAGGGGCTGCCCCCAGCCTGCAGGCCCCAGGCCAGCCAAGGTGGGTGCCAGCAGGGGCCCCTCCAGTCGCCCACAGAGAGAGGCAACTGGCAGTGGCAGCAGGGCGATCAGGGGGCAGGGCTGGCTGGTGAGTGGGCAACGCCACCCCCTGAACAACCCGCCCATCACCTCCAAGGAGGGTGCCAGCGGGCTCCCCCAATCACCCTGCTGGTCACCCCACAGAGGGAAGTGACCAGTGGTGGCGGTGGGGGGCAGGGCCAATGAGCAGGCGGTGCCAGCAGGGTCCCCCTAATCACCCCACCAGTTGCCCCACAAATGATCCTGATCACCGGCCAGCCCTAGGAACCCTACCCATGCACAAATTTCATACACCGGGCTTCTAGTGTTAAATAATATTGGTGACAGCTTTTTGGATCTAGAACATATTTCCAATTTTATTTGAGTCTTGCCTGACTATATACTAATCCCCAATATTTAACATATTTTGGCTCATGTTCTGGTGGACATTCTTAGAATTGGTAGGTATTTGTTGCCATACCCAATCCGAAGGCATTGGCTCTCTCTTTCAGAGGTCACTCTATTCACTGGTACTCAAAAAGATTGCAATGATCTCACTTTGACCCTTCTTTCACTTAACTGCAGTCAGTGTAAAGGAAAGTAACACAGGGCATCATGCTGGAGAATGAGGTGTTCCTTATAATAGTCCATTCAATGGTTTGGAAGCTACATAGACGTCTATTACTATTTGAAGTTTAAAAATAAGTTGCTGAAAGAAAATTAAAACCTGTGATCATAATGTGAAAAATTGAATCAAGTAAGTGAGATAAAAGCTAGCGTTTAGCCTTTTATGAAAAGGCTTCAGGAAATTATATGTGGTCATGAAAATATTATGTTTCAAAAGACCCTTTCAAAAGAATAGTACAAAACTATCTTTGGAGGCACTTTTGTGAATATAAAAGAGAATTATTCCCTATAGAACAATGAACTTAGCATGGCTGAAATGGGAAAATCATTTTTTTACACACAAGTGCTTCTATAATTATCAATAAGAGCAAATATTAAAGTGCATAACAGAAAAATCCCTCAATCAGATAATAAAGCCATTCAGAACTATGGTCTGAAAAATATGAATTTCAATTCAATATCTGGTGTACTGTAACTCTCAATCAGCTGCCATAAAATAAATGTAATAATAATTTTATTATAAGAAAGAGGTATGATAAAATTATAAGAACCAACTAAAATTACATAACACATTAAGCAATGCATGAAGCCATAGTTTGTTTAGGGAAATAATGATTAAAAGACTATAAATAATAAGAAATTATAATGGCTAATTATATACATAGAAATGTGATACATGGAGTATTTACAGCAGTTAAAATTTTGTATCAAAAACTAGTTTATTTTCATTTACATTGAATACTCTTTTCCTGTCCCTCATGAGGACATTGAATAAAAAAAACACTATACTGCAATCTCCAATGTTAAAATAATTCTGTACCGGTGTCAGAAGAAAGGAGAGGGGAAGACTAGTGATTATGTGTGAATTAAGAAAACTGCCTTTTCTCCTCTCAGATACGGAAGAATTAAACTAATCTGAAAATTAGTGAGAAGAGTTGTGATAAGAAATAGGTGAGAGTCCATGTAGTGCTATCTTCTGCTCAAATCTACTCCATCACACTATTGTCCTCAGCTCCTGCCAGGGAAGAGAAGAAAGGCAAAAATAGACATAAAAAAATGTGACCCTGGGAAAGTTATCTGCTGAGTACAGAGAGACAGAATTGGAGTCTGGTGACGTGGGAGATTTAATCTTGCCACCTAGCTGTCTCTCAGTATGTTGGCTTTGCAGTCTAGTTCTGCATATGGTTGAAGACAGCATCCACATTACCAGCCATCTTCAAATGCCCACTCAACACAATGCCCACAGGAAATGTGTCTCTTTTTTTCAGAAATCTTCAGTCTACTTCCTTTCATATCTCAATATGAGAATTGTTTCTTATGTCCAGCGCTGTTTTTTGTTGTTGTTGTTGTTGTTTTTCTTATATCCAGAATGTGTTCTTATGTCCAACACCAATGCAATTATCCTGAAGAATGAAATCATGAAGACAGGCCTAAGCCACGAGGGCAAATTATACATTGAGTCATGTCTCAGGGTAGGGGTCTCCGTGAGTTTTGTGTTGTTATTTTTTAATAAAATGCTAGTAAACAATGGGGTTACAGTAGTAATATTTACTGCCACCAGATCTCATAATAATGATTTGTCTTCCCATGTTGCTTGTCTGTGGATACACGCAACTGTAAGACAGATATGCCCTGGCCACTCACAGTTATTCCTCACTCTACAGTAATAATTTGGCTTGCTGACTGTACCAAAGAAAGATAGGAAGAGCTGTTACAGCCTAGGTACTCCTGAAGCCAGCTTTGTCAAACAACCTCCTCCAAGGACTTTTCCCAGGAGAGTATGTACAAGGTGGGATAGAAAGTGAAAATAAAAGTATGAGCTTATTAGGTGGGCCAATAGCAAACATTTTCCAAAACAGAGCTCTAGTAAGGGCTAAATAAAAATCATAAGTAAAGCAAAAAAGAGGCTTCTCTCTAGCTTTAAGTTTAAGCGAAAGTACTGGATTTTACCATGTTCTGGTCAGCTCTGTGCTACAAAAACTTGAAGCTTTGACAAGATTCTTAGAGAGCCCAGCCAGTGTGGCTTAGAGGTTGAGCGTCAACCCATAAACCAGGAGGTTTCTGATTTGATTCCCAGTCAGGGCACATGCACTGGTTGCAGACTAGATCCCCAGTTGAGGTGGGGGTGGGGTGCTGGAGGCAAACGATTGATGTTTCTCTCTCATCTATGTTTCTCTCTGTCCTTCTCCTTTCCTCTCTCTATAAAATCAATTAAAAAACATTTAAAAATATTCTTAGAAAAAAAGCATGAATGCCATTAATTCTATACTTTATAAATGTAGGAATATGTATTTAGCTACCATATGTCATTGGATCTAAGAAGCCATTAATTTAAATATACATTTCACATAGCACTAAGAAAATAAAACTACAATCAGAAAATAAAACTACCAATTAAATCATGACATCATTATCAAGAACTGTAAAGGGAATAAGATTTTACTCTATTTGGAACCTAACAAGTAGATGATAGATGAAGGACAGTTTGTTATTTACCACAACAGCCTGAGCCACAATATCAGCATTCTTATGTTAATTCATTAATTGCCAATTCCCAAAGGACAACATAAAGAGGATCATATGACACCTGTTCACCTAGTGGGCTACATTACCATAGAGGAACTCTGAGTAATGGAACCTAAACTTTTTATAATGGGTAGTCATATACTGGACAGCCATCTGATACAGGTAATTTTTAAACCTCATTACCAAAAATATATGTTATTTATAATATGATGGCAATAATTCCCAGCTCATCAGATTATTTTGATCCTTAAATAAAATAAAATGTATAAATGTATGTGCAGGGTAACAGGCACATCACCACAGCACTTAATAAATGTAAGTTTTCTCTTTTTTTCATGTTTTCTCCTGACAAATAGACACTTTCCAATTGCTACACTCTAACTCCCCAAATTCCATGTCCACTAGCCGCTTCAAATTTGACTTTCTCTTAACAGGGAAAGATGTCGAATTCCAAAATTACAGATATTTTAATAAATACTTTCCCTTTGTAAAGTGCTGAAAGGAGAGCAGAATAGGTGGGTTTGAGAATATAAGTGAGTCAGCGAATAAAAGGAATATGGGAAAATGGGGAAAAACATTCAGAAAGTAAAACTGGAGTCATGAAAGACAAATGTAGTTTAGTTTTCAATTTAGATGAGCCCAAACTAGCAACCACCCACATGATCCTATCTTAGCAATGCAGTTTCCTCTATATAACCTCTTTTATCATGTAAGACATGGAAAATTTTTTGCCCAAATTCAACCAGGAACAATTGGGAAATTCCTAACTTAGACTAAAGAAATTAATTACATCAACTAACCAAATGCTCTGGTAACAAGCACAGTAAAATGATAAGTGAGTGAAAGATTGAGTAAATAAATAAACAAATAAACAATTAAGTACAATTTTGTACTTTAGCCTATAAATATTTTGTCACAATTTGGAAAATATGTTGTGTTTCTGTCTGAATGTTAGGTATATTTTTTAGTATTTCTGTTTTCTATGCCTTATCAAGTTCAGTAGTCTTGAAATAATTAGGAAACATTTCAAAGAAATATGGATCATTTCTGGTTGAATTTTAAATTTCATAATTAAGTAGCTGTTCCATAATTTTTAAAATGTTCACCCCAAATTGATTATATTTTGAATGCAATCTTACGTATATCCAAGTTATGAGTTTATTAAACTAGAAGCATAAGGTCGGTGATTTGTTTTATCCCCCTTTATCATTTACATTTGGTGCAAACCCAAAATATCATTGCTTGTTACCTTTTTCTACAATATCCTCTTCTAACAGAAAATATTTCTAGTAGTTTAAAATATTGCTAAATTTCATTTATTTCTGCTTTTTCTAATAAATCATCTACTCTGCATCACAGAAAGTAACCTTTTATAATGGACAACAGCTGTATTTAGAATCTCAATGGTACATTTACAGAAATATGCCACAATAAAATGTCTTTATTCATATATAATATTATAAATACATTGGGGAAAGACTTTAAATAACTAGTCCAAGCTTTGTTCATTATACTCAGCAATGTTTTATGGAATTTTTAAGGAAGTCACTAAGACTCATAAAAAGTATCATTCATAACTATAGAAACTTTTGAACATAAGATTATTTATTCTGAACATAAATGGTGCCCTCAGTTTTTATATATCAGTTGTAGTCTTTGATTATAGTTATGACCTTTCTAGAAAATAAGAAAATGATGCCTCCAATTAATGTTTTCCTTGTTATTTTGTAAATCCATATATTTCAATTTTTTTCTTTTTTTCTTTATTGATTAAGGTATTAGAAATCTTCATAAAATTCAGATCTCTAGTGATATACTTTCTGCATCCCCTTTTATATTTAATAGTATTTCCATCTCTGTCCATCAGTTATTTAACACAGCCATTCAAAATGGATTTCTTTCTATTTCAACATTGTGCAGTCCAAAAGGGCACAGGTTCCTGTCAATATGGCAATAAAAGAAAATGAAGTAAAGGAGCAGGAAAACACTCGCACATACACACACACACACACACATACATACATAAAACACAGGCATCCACACAAAGTCACAAGCACAGAAGACAATATCAAAAGTAGTCACAGAAAAATTAGTTGTGTTTCATCCCCTTCCCCAATGTTAAAAATGCCACACTTAGTTGCCTCCTCTCACTAACTAAATACATCCTCAGGCAGCGTGTTTGTCAGATGGAGAGGGTGACGAATTGACAGCTTCTACATCAAAAGGTGAGAGAAGGCAATGAGTGTATGCTGGCCTATGGCAATAGTAAGAAACTCTTAAGCCAGCCCAGGTAGACAACCTCATGAAAAGGTGCTTAAGGTTTCCCAAATGACATGCAGGCTAGCCTGATAAGTCCCTGCTGTGAAAGCCACAGCCAGCACAGTCCACAGTTGCTGCTCACAAGGTAGCTGCCTCATCTGTTCTTGTCAGAAGGACAGCACTTCCTTGAACACAGGCTTACGGAGGGTTTCACTTGAGCACAAAGACAAGTGATGTCTTTATACTCAGTTCCTTCAGGAAGCTGTGGTGTTAGATATCTGGCTTCATTTTCCTAAATAATTCAGGAAAGTAATTTCAAATAGCACTATGCATAAAAGTAAGCATTTAATAGTATTTAAAACTAACTCTGGCCCTGGTCAGGTAGCTCAGTTGGCTAGAGCATCATGCCCATATGCCAAGGTTGCAGATTGGATCCCCAGTAAGGGCAATACAAGAATCAACCAATGAATGAATAAATAAGTGGAACAACAAATCTCTCTTTCTCTCTCTCTCTCTCTCTCTCTCTCTCTCTCTCTCTCTCTCTCTCACACACACACACACACACACACACACACACACACGTCTAGAACCACTTACAATGTGATAGTTATAATATATGTAAAAGCACAATAGCATGCTAGGTAGATTCTAGTCAATGAATTATCTTATTTCTTTTTCTGCCTTTTAACCAACTGGAAACTAATGTACGTCCCTCTATTTTACTCTTTCTTCCCTTCTTCCTTCCTATATTTTCCTTCCTTCCTTCCTTCCTTCCTCCCTCCCTCCCTCCCTCCCTCCCTCCCTCCCTCCCTCCCTCCTTCCCTCCCTCTCCCTTTCTTTATTTTTCTTTCAAAAAATGTTTCATTAGCTAAAATAAATTATCAGGATTATTTTAGAAATGCTGCATCCTATAGTTCCCCATTGCATATCCATAATAAATATATGCATCCTATAGTCCCCCATTGCATATCCATAATACATATATACATATTAAAATCTAATATTCCTGAGGTGACAAAATTTATCTCATTTTATTTAACCCAGCATTTTCCAAACAGACACAACCTGAAAATTGTCAGTATATAATGTCAATATCTAACTAAAGATGATTCAAGAAATGCATGTGGGGACTATGATCAGAGAACTCTAAATATAATTTGCTAATGCAAATGCCTGAACAAATAGCAGCATGTGTTGCTAAATGTTTTGTAAGGAGAACGTGTGTGTGAGTGTGTGTGTGTGTGTGTAGACAACTTTCTATTACCTATTTTAGTGAAGACACAAAAACAGTTAAGGCACTTCTTATGTACTTTTTAATATAAAGTGTCATCTGTTACATAGTAAAATTTATTTTAATTATTACTTTGCCTATTTCACTAACTGTTAGATAATTATACACTGATTTTATCTGGAAAAATTCGTATATGTGTTTGTGTATGTGTATGTGTATGTGTATATGTGTATGTTCACATTGATTTGTCTGCATGTACCTATATATAAATTCACATTGAAGTTTACCTATGACAAAGTGGTAAAGATAAAAATGCTGAAGCTTGTAAAGACACATGAAGGCTATAAAAGATTGGAAGAAAGCTGAGGTTGCAGGCTGCTGCTTTGAGCTGTGGAGGTGCTAGCTATATAAATAATGTTGAAAGATTTCTCCTTTTATACAAATAAAAGGATCAGAGATGCTAGAGGTTCCTGGTACCAGAGCCATAATATAACAAGGCCAAGAATGAAGGGTTGATATCAATGCCCTTTGACCAATTAAAACCGGAGCAATGTGGATGGACCAGAAAGATCAAACGATGTTATTCAAAGGGCATCAGTGTACTAGTAAGCCTGGAATGTAAAGGGCAGGAGCCATGAAGATCAAGGCTGCTGCCTTCTGACCAGCCCATCTGCCGCTGCCTTTTTGAGGCAGCCCAGATCTGCACAGAACTAAGTCTCCTCTAGGTGACCTTGAAGGGGGCTAGCACAGTCACTTTGACTTGGTTGTCTTCACTTTAGACTAAAGTTGTGCAAATTTTAGGAAATTTACTTATTAAGAGACCAGAGTTTTAGGACAAAATGAATGTACATTAAATATATTTTATGTACCCAATTGCCACCTAATTGATTTATCACAATGCAAAATTACATTTCTTCTCAAGGTATTTTTACTCTCTGGCTTGTGAAAATGATAGGTTGTATAGTCTAGTTCAGGGGTCCTCAAACTACAGCCCGCGGACCACATGCAAATACAAATATTGTATTTGTTCCCATTTTGGTTTTTTTACTTCAAAATAAGATATGTGCAGTGTGCATAGGAATTTGTTCATAGATTTTTTTTAAACTATAGTCCGGCCCTCCAACGGTCTGAGGGACAGTGAACTGGCCCCCTGTTTAAAAAGTTGAGGACCCCTGGTCTAGTTTGATTATACCTAGAAAAGCAGACAGGAGTTTAAAAAAACAGAGGATAGAACTTTCTATACTAATAAAAGCCTAGGTGGCCCTTGCACCCTTGCATAACGCCTTCACGTCATCACAAAATGGCCCCCCCCCCACATTGTCACAAGATGGTTGCCCCCACATTGTCACAAGATGGCTAACAAGATGGCCGCGACAAGATGGCCAGCATGAGAGGGCAGTTGTGGGAAATCAGGTCAGCAGGGGAGGGCAGTTGTGGGTGACCAGGCCAGCAGGGGAGGGCAGTTGGGGGTGAGATCAGTCCAGCAGGGGAGAGGTTAGGGGGCAATCAGGCAGGGAGTGGTTAGGAACCATCAGTCCCAGATTGTGAGAGGTATGTCTGAGGGGTCTCAGATTGGAGAGGGTGTAGGCTGGGCTGAGGGGACCCCCCTGCACAAATTTCATGTTCTGGGCCTCTAGTACTGTAATATTGTCCTTATGGAACATATCTCTAGATATGATATTCCTTTGATATGATATTCCTATGATATGATATGATTGATATGATATGATATGATATGATATAACAAACATTTATTATCTCATAATCTTTAAGGGTTAGAGATTCAAGAGTAACATAGCTGGGCCCTGGCCAGTATTTCTAAGTGGTTAGAGTGTAGGCCCTCAGATAAAAGGGTCATGGGTTCAATTCCCAGGTGAGGGCACATAGCTCAGTTGCAGTTTCAAGCCTTGGCCTTTTGGGGGGCACATGTGGGAGGCAACCAGTAAATGTGCCTCTTTCACATCAATGTTTCTCTCTCTTTCCCCACTCCTCCATCCCTTCCACTCTCTCTCTCTACAAGAGCAATGAAAAAAATATCCTCCAGTGACTACAAAATGGTAGTTATAAAATTGTCATGGTGGTTCAAAGTACAACACAGGGAATATAGTTAATAATCATATATAATAAAAGGCTAATATGCAAATTGTCCCCTCAACTGGGAGTTTGACCATGGGGTGGGGCTGGCCAGCCAACTGACTGTGGCCCCACTCCCTGGCCTGCCCCACCCCTGATCGGCACCCCCACCCTGATCAGGGGCAGGAACTGCCTACCAACTGCCTTTGGCCCCTCCTCCTGACCAGCTCAGCCAGATCAGCCCTGATCAGGGTCGGCCAGGCCCCACCCATGCATGAATTCCTGCATCGGGCCTCTAGTATTCTAATAACTATGTATGGTATCAGCTGGGTATGAGATTTATTGGGATAATCACTTAGTAAGTTATATAATGCCTAATCACAGGGGTGTACACCTAAAACTAATACAAAATTTTATGTCAACTGTAATTGAAAAATAAAAAAGATTAAATAAGAAAAAAAAAGACATGAAAGTTGACTTACTTCTCCCAGAATAAGCAATATAATAGAGTGAGAGAGTTCACTCAAGACAGAAACTATAGACATCTTATAACCAAATTTCAGAAATGACTACCCATCACTTATTCTTATAGTCTATTAATCAGAAATGAGTCAATTTAAGAATATCTCACAGTCAAAGGGACAGAATTACACAAGAGTGTGAATACCAGTGAGGCCCACTGGGGCCATCACAGTGGCTGCCTACTACATAAGAGGAATTAAGTGGGTCCTCAAAGAGTTAACTGACTTGATCTTTAGAACCCAGATCCCTTGACAAGTCTGCATTCAAGTGTCTATTTCTAGGAATAAAGTATAGCTGCTTAACATTTTCAGACAGTAATTTTGGGGCATGATCTTAAAACTAATTGTTATAAGTAATATCTAATAAGTGAAAAATATGGGAAGTATTGGGTATGATAAACACAAGACATGATTCTTTGAATTTATCATAGTGAAAATTTAAGGTTTCTAAATGGTAACAACAAATGCAATTTTTAAATTCTTTGCTACATGATATAATATAGTGATATCCATATTCATAAATAGTGGTAATTGAATGTATGCTCACATCTTTGGTACTGACATCAATTGTTCAAAATTCCCCCATCAGGAGTCAAACAGTTATTTTGAAAATAGATACTGTATCACTGCGACAGACACTGAGTTCATCACCTTTACTGTATTTTGAGAGAGCATCTGGTTCAATTCCAGGTGTTCCAATGCAATGTCATAAAAATGCTCTTAGAAGTCATTTGGTCTAGTGGTCATTACATTTATTATTTTAGTACCTGTTCTGGGGAAAGGGCGGGCTAGTCAGAGTGAATAGGAAATGCAAAAACCCTGAAGTAGAAGCATAATTAGCAAGTTTGTGCAAGTAGCAAAGATGCCCTGAAGCCAGCTAGAACAAAGCAAGCAAGAGGAGATGGAAAGGATGACATCAGAGAGATGGTAAGGAGAAGGGGCACCTCACATAGAGGTGATATGAGGTACCATATGGGGCAGGTGGTATGGGGTGTAAGCAATACAGAATACCATTAAGGAGTCACTGAGCACAGAAGTGACCTGATTTTACTTATCTTTTTTAAAAGGATTATTCCAGCTGCTCTGTTGAGAACAGAATGTAAGATAACAAAAGGGACCATTTGGGAGGTTATTGCAATAGCATAGGTGGAAAATGATAATGGTTTTGAACATGGTGATTAGCTGTGAGGATAGTAGGAAATGTCAGACTTTTGAAACTAGAAGCAGGAAGACTTGAGTCAGATATGGGCTGTGAGTAAAAGAGAGGAATAAAGGTGATTCTAATATCATTATTTTAGTAGCAAGATCTTTTCTTCAATTAAAACACTTTTAACAAGTAGGAGCAAAGTGTTTGAAGCAGGTGTATTGTGCTCATATCCTTCACTCAAGGCACCGTTTTGCCCCTGATGTCACTCTGAGAACCTGAGAGTTTCTGAGTTTGAAAAGCCCTTGTAATAGGTACATATTTCTCAATCTACATATGTATGTTTTAAACTACATACTTAGTTTCAAACTTTCATCCAAGTGATTGCCAAAAAATATACTGTTATCTTATTCAACCTCAGATGAACAGTGATTTTAGGTTATAATCACACAGTTGAGGATTACAGCAACTTTTTTTATTGTTTTAAAGTATTTCATATAGTATTACATATGTCTCCTTTTTTCCCCATTGACCTCCACCCGGCCACTCCCACCCCCAGCACATTCCCTCCCCCCTCCCCCCCCAGTGTCTGTGTCCCTTAGTTATGCTTATATGTATGCATACAAGTCCTTTGGCTGATCCCTTAACCACAGCCCCACCCATCACTCTGAGAACCTGAGAGTTTCTGAGTTTGAAAAGCACTTGTAATAGGTACATATATCTCACTGAGGTTTGGCAGTCTGTTTGATGCTTCTCTGTCTCTGGATCTGTTTTTGTTTACCAGTTTATGTTATATATTATATTCCACAAATGAGTGAGATCATGTGATATTTATCTTTCACTGACTGGCTTATTTCCCTTAGCATAATGCTCTCCACGTCCATCCATGCTGTTTCGAATGGTAAGAGTTCTTTCTTTTTTACAGCAGCGTAGTATTCCATTATGAAGATGTACCACTGTTTTTTAATACACTCATCTATTTACATTGTTTTCAAATCTTAGTTATTATAAACTAGAGGCCCGGTGCACAAAAATTTGTGCACTCGGGGGGGGGGGGAGGGGGAGTCCCTCAGCCCGGCCTATGCCCTCTCGCAGTCTGGGACCCCTCGGGAGATAACGACCTGCTGGCTTAGGCCTGCTCCCGGGTGGCAGAGGGCAGGCCCAATCCCTAGGTGCAGCCCCTGGTCAGGCTCAGAGCAGGGCCGATTGGGGAGTTGGGGCGCTGCCCCCTCATGCACAGAGCAGGGCAGATTGGGAGGTTGTGATGCCACCCTCAGTCACGCTCAGGGTAGGGCCAATTGGGGGGTTGGGGCACCGTCCCCTGTCACACTCAAGGCAGGGTCGATGGGGAGGTTGTGGCACCACCCCCTGTCACGCACAGAGCAGGGCCAATCAGGGGGTTGGGGTGCTGCCTCCGTCACACACAGAGCATGGCCCATCAGGGGGTTGGGGCACCGCCACTCTCACACTCAGGGCAGGGCCGATGGGGAGGTTATGGCTCTACCCCATCACACAGAGAGCAGGGCCCGTGGGGGGGAGGGGTTTGGGGAGCTCCCCCCTATCAGGCACAGAGCAGGGCGGCTCAGGGGGTTGGGGCTCCGCCCCCTATCACACACACAGCCGCAGGGCGATCAGGGGGTTTGGGCGCTGCCCCCTGTCACACTGATCCCGGTGCCGGAAGGCATATTACCCTTTTACTATATAGGGTAGAGGCCTGGTGCATCGGTGGGGCCGGCTGGTTTGCCCTGAAGGGTGTCCTGGATCAGGGTGGGGGTCCCCACTGGGGTGCCTGGCCAGTCTGGGTGAGGGGCTGAGGGCTGTTTTCAGGCTGGGCGTGACTGAAGTTCCCAACCGCTCCTTTTTTTTTTTTTTTTTTTTTTTTTATTCTGGGCCAGCTTTACCTTGAGGCTTGGCTCCAGCTCTTAGGCCTCCGCAGCTGAAAGTAGGTTTCTGGCCTTTGCTTACAATGTTTCGAATCTGCTGGCTGATTGTTACAATGTTTCTTAAACTGCCTGCTCAGAGGCCTGCAGCCGCAGGCAGGGAATGTTGGTTTCCTCCAACGATCCTCCGTTACTGAGGCAAGCAAGCCTCATGTTAGTTTCAAGCTGCCTGGCTGCCGGCCGCCATCTTGGCTGACAGTTAATTTGCATATCTCGATGATTAGCCAATGAAAAGGGTAGCGGTCGTACGCCAATTACCATGTTTCTCTTTTATTAGTGTAGATTATGCTTCTATGAACATAGGGGTGCATATGTACTTTCTGATTGGCATTTCTGATTTCTTGGGATATATTCCTAGAAGTGGGATTACTGGGTCAAATGGGAGTTACATTTTTAATTTTTTGAGGAAACTCCATACTATTTTCCTTAGTGGCTGCACCAGTCTGCATTCCCATCAGAAGTACACCAGGGTTCCATTTTCTACACATCCTCTCCAGCACATGTCATTTATTGATTTGTTGATGATAGCCATCCTGACAGGTGTGAGATGATATCTTATTATCATTTTGATTTGTATCTCTCAGATGATTAGTAGATAAGGACTGTCCTGGGACAACTAGACTATGTAATTACCCTATGTTCACTTCTTAGAACCATCTACCTTCCTTTGTTCTCATGCCATAATGGCCTAGTGAATGTCTGCAAGACTGCTGTTTTCCAGATTTTACAGACAAATTTAGTGAGCATGGCTTCTTTAAACTCACAGATACTAAACTTATCTGGCATTTTTAATATAAAAAATGTGAATGCTAATACCCAATAGTTGAGGGGTTAGAGCACAGACTCTCTACCTTCAATGGGGTCTACTCTCACTTCCCATCATTGCCAGAAGTTTATTCTCATATAGTGTGGGTCAGTTCACCCAGTACCTTAGTGTTTGGGTGCTATATAATAAATACCATAGACTGGTGGCTATAAACAACAGATATTATTTCTCACAATTCTGGAATCTGAAAGGTCCAAGGTCAAAGCAGATTTGGTGTCTGGTGAGATCTCACTTCCTGATTCATAGATGGCCCCTTCTACCTATTACATCACATGACAGAAGGGGCAAGGCAGCTGGCTGAGATCTCGTTTATAAGGGCACTAATCCCATTTATGAGGGCTCCACCCCCATGACCCTCATACCTTTGAGTTACTTAGATAACCTCTAAATACTATCACATTGACAGGATTTAGCATATGGATTTTGGAGGACACATTCAGTGTATAGCATCCAAATCTCTTAATTTTAACTATGCACTGTTACTGAAAAGTTAAACGTGTGCTGTTTCTATTCACTGGTTTGGCAATTGTACCATGTGAGCAACTGTGACCTCATGACTCAAATGGGCTCATGCATGGGATTAAAAGGAGAGTAGGGCGGAGTAAAAACACCGTAGAAATGTATACTATCATTCACTTAACATTGATCAAACAACCATTTTATAGATGACATTGCTTATATCCCAGGCCACATAGCTAGGAAATAGCAAAGTTGGAACCACAAATCAGTTCTCCTAATGCTTCCTCTACTAGACTTAATTCTTTGACATACTTTTAAAAGTACTGAATTTGAAACTTACCCTCTCCTTAGGATAGTAAATCAAAACAAAGTTTGTTGTTCTTGCCTCCAAACTCCCACCATATAATATTGTTTCAAGGTTTTAAATTCCTAGGCTTTATAATAAGAACAAGAGCTTGAGATAAATGCAACTGTCTACTTGCTCTCAGTATGTCAATTTCTTGATTTAAGAAACTACAATTTATCTTATCTCACTGTTTTAAAGGCTACTATAAAATATGTAGTGAAATAATGCAATCATTAGTGTAAGTGAAAAAAAATCTTTTTTTAATTCTTTATTGTTAAAAGTATTACATAAGTCTCCTTTTTCCAAAATTGACCTCTCCCCAGCCTCCCCCCTCCCCCCAGCACCTGCCCTCCTCCCTGCCCCCAGTCTGTGCCCATTGGTTATGTTCATATGCATGCATACAAGTCCTTTGGTTGATCTCTTACCCCCTCACCCCCCGCCTTCTCTCATAGGTTGGACAGTCTGTTCAATGCTTCAATAACCCTGGTTCTATTTTTGCTCATTGGTTTATGTTATTCATTATATTCCTCTAATGCGTGAGATCATGTGATATTTATCTTTCTTTGACTGACTTATTTTGCTTAGCACAATGCTCTCCAGTTTCATTCATGCTGTTGCAAATGGTAGGAATTCCTTCTTTTTTACAGCAGCAGAGTATTCCATTGTGTAGATGAGGTACCATCTCACACATGTCAGAATGGCTCTCATCAACAAATCAACAAATGACAAGTGCTGGCGAGGATGTGGAGAAAAAGGAACACTTGTGCACTGCTGGTGGGAATGCAGAATGGTGCAGTCACTGTGGAAAACAGTATGGCGTTTCCTCAAAAAACTAAAAATGGAACTTCCATTTGATCCAGTGATCCCACTTCTAGGAATATATCCCAAGAAAGCAGAAACACCGATCAGAAAGGATATATGTTCATAGCAGCACAATTTATAGTTAAAATTTGGAAACAGCCTAAATGCCCATCAGCAGATGAGTAGATTAGGATATCTTTATATAAGTTAATATTGTTATAACCATAATGATTTCAGAGATCTATTCAATCCTCAAAATTATAGGAGTTTTATAACTTACGGGCTATAGTGAAATATATCCACCACCTTACACTGAGTTTCAGAAGCTTAAATGTGCAAAACCTTGACATTCTTTAAATTGGTGGCATGTTGGGATAATTAAAGATTTATACAGTTCCATTTATAAACTGACTGTTAACCAATAAGGATCAATTAGGAACATGCTTTGTTTCAAAATATAGATGAATACCAAGGTAAAGCTAGAGGACCCAAGATATAGGACATCAAAAGAAAATAACTCATTTTGTAAATATGAAAAAATAATCTAAGGATAAAACTAAACTTACATTCATATAAATTCCTAAATTCTTACTTATGAGTATATTTAATTTAATTCAAATGTTTTCTTGATTTTCTTTGAATCTACATATACAGTAAGAATAGAAAAAAAATGTTAAATTGACCAATTGAATTTCCCTATTATGAATAACTTTGCTAACTACCTACTAAAAACGATATGATTAAAAGGTAAAGAAAAGTTAACTATTTCAAATTCATTTACTTATTCATATGTTCATTTATTTGACAAATTTTTGTTTTAGAATCTGCTATTGCTTAGGTCATATTTTATCTGGGCTAAAGTAGTAAACAGTACAAAGTATCTGAACACAGAATAGCTTAGAATATAATTATGGAGCTACTTATTTTTTAAAAATATATTTTTATTGATTTCAGGGAGAAAGGAAGAGGAAGCAGAGATAGAAAGATCAATGATGAGAGAAAATCACTGATTGGCTGCCTACTTCATGCTCCCTACTGGGGATCAAGACGGCAACCTGGGCATGTGCCCTGACCAGTAATTTAACTGTGACCTCCTGGTTCATAGGTGGATGCTCAACCACTGAGCCATACCGGCTAGGCTAATTAGGGATCTATTTAAATAAATTTTTTAGAAATTATTTTTAAAATATAAAGTGGTTTTGAAATATGTAAAAAATAAATAAAATGGGTGAGTAGACAGAATATGAAAGGTGGTAGTGAGGGGGGGGTGCTATTTCAAATGTGGTAGGGCTGGTTTCCTAAAGAAGAACTTAAGTCGGGGATTAATGTTCAAAAGACTTATTTAGGAAGTGTTCTCAGGAGAAGGGAAAGACTCAAAGTGGATAAAGTAGAAGTAGAAAGCATAATGAATAGGTGGTCTCAGCTAAAGACTAGCTTTGGTCTGATCCCACGGGAAAGCTGGAGGACAGCAACTCACCCACAAACATGGCTTCATGTCCTGGCCAGTCAGTGAATGGCTAGTGATTTTTATTTACTATCTTGATGAGAGGCTAGATTTTCAGAGCTTCCTTCTGGACTTCCTTTCTGGCTCATACTCCAAGGTCAAGGAAGAAATGTAACGGTTGTGCCAATAGCTAAATATATCCATTTAGACGCCAGAGAAATGAGCATAGGCTGGGTCAAAGTGGGTCCAGTGGACCCCCTGTAAGATGGACCTGAGCTCTTTTTATTACCTGATCATATGCATACTTCCTCTAACAGGGGAGCCATGGCAACACTTTGGATCCCAAATATCAGTATCAACTGAGACCCTGCATCCACGAGTCCCCTAAAGATCTATTATTCCCTTTTCCCTAATGTATAGTTACCCAAAGAAATGACCATAGGTCCTTAAAATGTGCTCTACTGTTAAGGGAGGGAACAGGTAGATTACTACTGTTCAAGCCATGATTTCTAGGTCTTAGAGTTGGCTCATGTCTAGCAACTAAGCAATTGATCATGACTTTCCAGGTGAACTCCACTCTGCTTGCCCATTTGTGATCTTCCAGTTATGTATTAAGTAGTAATCTGTTAGCTACTTATCTATCTTGTTCCAAGAAGGATAGATGCCTTCACATCTCATCAAAAGCCACCTGCCATCTAAATTTATTTTCAAGAATTTTATGTTCCACCAATGCTACATAATTAATGTTACTAAATGATGTTCATGTGACCATTTTATTTCAACATACCACTTAATATTTTTAAAATAGAAAATTATTTTCTTTAATAAAGAATGAACATCTAGACGTAATGTTAGGCACTGTGCTAGGCGTAGTGTTGATTTAGAACTAGAAGGGTTGCATTTGATTTCTGTGGCAGTTTTGGAGGACCAGAGACAAATTCTCTCAGTCTTCGTTTTCCCAGTCTTTACTATGAAAACAAAATATTTGCTCTCCATTACTTATCTGTTTTGAAGTTTAAATTAAATATATAGGGTGTCTCAGAAAATGTATACACACACTTTGAATAATGATAAAGGTAGTGTTTACTAAAATGCACTTCACTTTCAAAATTCAGCCATCTGCTGTTAAAGTTTGTATACATTTTTTGGAACATCCTGTATTTTTTTGAAATACATAAAAGCCCTATGTACATACATTTACATAATTACCTTCAGTTGAGCAGATGTCTCCAGTGTGTTCTATTTCAGACTATATATGTTTATATACATATTAATACATAAATGATGACATAAGTTAGAACATTAAAATGATTTGTTCTATTGATAATTTTCTGCTAAAAACCATTTTGTTAGCTCATAGAAGAATGTTACGTTTTTACCCACTTTTTAAAATGTGCGCTACTGTGATGGTCCTAAAATAAAAACCTTTTTTTGGCTGAAATTTAAAACTGGCCTTTCCAATACATGACTTTTCTTGCTTCCGAAAAGGCCTCCTTATAAAAACTACAAAGGATTCTCACACTTCAAATAGTTCCCTCAGACATTTTGATGAGTGTAAATGAATTTTTTAATCTTCTGGCGCATTCATATGCCTTACAGATATGGCCCTGGCTAAGAAAATCACATCGACGTCTATAAGAGGAATCTGTTCACTACCAGCTGCTATATTGCTTCCAGTGCCCCAAGTGCTTTTCCCAGCTGCCATTTCATTCTTCCTAGAGAGCTTTTATGTTGCAAACTTCAAGTTAGAAGAGCATCTCTTATTACAGCTGTTCAGGAGTGTCTTCCTTCTGACAAACTCCACTGCCTAGGACTTGGGACTTGAATGAGAAAACAGTCATTGAGTTGCTTTCAAGTTAACTTGTCAGGAAGCAAGTTTCGCTGGGAGGGGGACGGGAGAAGGAGAGAGAGGAAGGGCTTGAGAGAGGTTTACAAGGAGCAACTTGTTTCTGTGTTAGAGGTAGAATTAACTTTTTCGCCCAGAGCATCTGTGTATCTAAGGAAATATTACTGAGGCATGTTTTTCAACAATATTTGCTCCGAGGAACCTGAAGGGTAGATGGGAAATGGAAGAATTCAATCTGAACATTGCCCAGTGGTACAATTCAAACTTCTCATCTATGAATCATGTCCTCTCATAAGTTCAGTTTACAATATCAGATTTTTAAAAAGATAACACAAAGCAGTCTATAATGCTATGGTTTAATCATCTGAATTAAAATAACATAATTACATGGAGCAAAAACATACCTTGAGCTTGGCATTTGCTATTTTGTGTTACCGCTACTGTTATTTTTATTTTATCTTAATGAGGCATGGATAAAAGAGGTAAATTCTACAGGTTACCAGGTTTCCTTTTTTTCTCCAAGCATCAGGCATTTTATTTCAGTGCCTTGCCTTCAATTTCTTTTTATCATTATGAAAGTGTATTCATTTTAAAGATCTTCTAGTTTAATAGGTATGCACTTCAGAGGGATTTCTGGAATGGGTTTTCTACCAGAAATGTAATTTATCACATTGAGGACGGTCTCTCAAACTAAAAAGGAAACTGGTACATAAACATTCTCAAAGAACCCTTAGTATTTGAAAGTGCAGTCTTCAAATTAAGACAGATACAGTTTAAGCACCAGATACCGTTTAAACAATGTCAGATGCAGTGACTAACAGGTGCGTACATTTCATCCAAACTATGTTTTGAAACTGGCTGATTTCACTGGCACACTGTAGTAAAGCATTTGTAAAGTTTAAACCTAGCCAATGCGCAGCGGCTCTTAACCTGTGGGTTGCGAACCCTTTGGGGGTCGAACGACCCTTTCACAGGGGTCGCTTAAGAACATCAGAAAACACATATATAATTACATATTGTTTTTGTGATTAATCACTATGCTTTAATTATGTTCAATTTGTAACAATGAAATTGGGGGTCACCACAACATGAGGAACTGTATTAAAGGGTCGTGGCATTAGGAAGGTTGAGAACCACTGCTTTAAGGTAACCAGAAGTGCTACTTTTATTTTATGATGCAAGTACTCATTACAGATACATTCTAATTTAAGAAATCCAGCTTTCTAAGTATTTATGTATTTTTACAAACAAAAATAATATGTAAGTGGTAAATATGAAATCTATTTACTAAAATGTTCTATTTTTAAAAAAATATTTTAATAAAAATTGACTTTATAACCAAGTTTATACCAAGATTTTAGGAATATATAGGTATTTTTTCCATAAATTCATTTTTTTAATCCTCACCTGAGGATATATTTAGAAAGAGGGAGGGAGAGAGAAAGAGTAAGGGGGGAGAAACAGCAATGTGAGGGAGAAACATCCATCAGTTGCTCCAGCACACGCCCCTACCAGGGATAGAACCCGAAACCTACGTATGTGCCCTTTTGGTGTCTGGGATGATGCTCCAACCAACTGAGCCACCAAGCCAGGGCAGGAATGTTAAGGACTGTGTCCAATGTATAAGTTCATGAAAAGCCAGCATTTAAAATGGGTCAGTATGGAAGGCTTGAGGGGAATTTCTGCATCTGTTTTTGTGTCTTAAGTGCCAAACTATGATTTGTAAACATGCAATTGATGGGAGACTGGACAAAGCACTGCAGAATGTGTTGATGGACTTCCTGAGCCTTCATGGCCATTCCAGTTGTGCAGAAACTACTGCCTTATGCAGGGCTATGGCACCATATGCTGAACCCTAGGTCTAGGCCTCCCCAGAACTTCATTCATTCGTGTTAATACAGACTCATCAAGCACCTCCCATTGGCTACACTGTTATGTGATATGAATACAACAGCTAACAGAATAGTCTTTTCCTCAAGGAGCTTCATTCTATGGGAATTTTTCTTTTCCTTGTTTTCCCCTTTTGTTTTCCCTTAATGAAGCGGTTCTCAACCTGTGGGTCGTGACCCCTTTGGGGGTCGAATGACCCTTTCACAGGGGTCGCCTAAGACCATCGGAAAACACATATATAATTACATATTGTTTTTGTGATTAATCACTATGTTTTAATTATGTTCAATTTGTAACAATGAAATTGGGGGTCACCACAACATGAGGAACTGTATTCAAGGGTCGCGGCATTAGAAAGGTTGAGAACCACTGCCTTAATGTAAACAACTATTTCAGGTAAGTGCTATCAAGAATAAATTCAATAAATAAATAAAATCTATCCTCAATGTTTTTTTAAAAAAAGACAAATATTAAGCAATGGTGGGCATAGAGACTAACTTTGGGTTGAGGAGTAGGAAATTATTGTTAAATACCATGTCAGAGAAAGCCTCACTGAGGAAAGAAGTAGGAAGAGAGATGGAGTGAGCCACACCAAGATCTGAAAGAGTCCCTTTTCCAGGAAAGGTAAACAACACAGTAAAGGAAGAGGAGATGGTGGAAGAGACCATAAACTTAGATCACATCAGTTGGAATCCTGTGAACCATGATTTCTAGTTTTAGTTTTCTCTAAGTGCAAAGGAAAAACATTTTCTTGACTTGTTTAAGAAAGGATTAAAAATGATGACATTTAAAATTTAAATCAAACAAAAATCATGTGAGTGAAACAAAATTTTGAGCATTCCCCAGGGCTATAAGCAAATTGATGGCAGAAATAATAGCTAAGATCTTTGTTTTTGCATCTCCATTGTCCAGCACAGTCCTACATATAATGGCAACTACTCAATAGCTGTATGTTTAATTGCTGATTTCAAAGAAGTTATGAAAATAATCCACAGAAGGCAACCTTAAGCCTATTCCTGGTGGTGTCCTAGTTTTTTTAGGAAAGTTTTAAACTGTTGGTCTACTTCTAATTGGGCAAATAAAGTCAATAGTCAAATATATTTGGTTTACCAAAGATTTCCTGTGGGAGGAGTATAATTTCAGTAATGGTGCATTACTTCGACCCACATAGTCTGAAAGGTAAACTTTCTCCTCAGGAGCTACAAGGCAATTTCTTTATACTCACAAAAGCAGCATGATTTGCAAGTATGACTTTCTAACACTTTCACTCACAGTCCACAGAAGACTTGATCTGCTCAACATGTACTTTATTTAAAGGGATACAATAGTAATACAAAGACTTCTAAAGATCTGAGCACTAAGACAGAGGAACAAAGAGTACCAGAATTTTTTGTAGTAATCATATAGTCAAAGACTCTATCTAAAATAAAGGGTAATTTCACCCGAAACTTATTATTTGACTAAATGTTTACAAACTTGGACCAGTTTCTGATGAAGCTGATAGCATATATTTAGAAATGATAGGTTTTTAGCACAGTCATTACACAGGCATTCTTTCTTCTGGGAGTGTTTTGAATATGAGTTTCTTTTTCATGCTTCACTCACTTTCAATCACTTTCCACTTTCATTGTTTGGAGAAGAAAGCTCTAATTCATCACCACATGCAATTTACAACATTGATGTTTGGGTGGACATATTTTTTTTTCTCTCAAAATGTACACGCACACACACACACCGCTACAGGGTCTACTATCTTTGAAAGCAATCTCCTAATGATAGCTACCAGCTCTGTTATCAGTCAGAAATGTGGTGACAGCATCTCAGCTCCAGAAAGCATTCTCTGTGTCAGAGAGACTGTCCTTTCTCTCTTCCTTTTCGGTTAATTTGGTCGCTGTGCTTCAGTTTTTCAATTTATCCCAGTTGTTAGTTTATACAATAGATCAGCATCTTTCAAGTGTCACTTTGTATCAGGCAAGGTGAAAAAAAATACAAGCGGTGACCTGATTCTTGGGATCAAAAATATAGAAAATGATACAGTATAGAAAATGATAGAAACAGAAGACGAAAATGTTGAAGATACCAAAAGAATTATAATTAAGGAAAAATTAGGGATAATTACTCTGTCATTAATCCCTGATCTATTAAAAATTGATATGTATTAGAAGGATGGATTCCATAATCTAAGCATTTATTCAGTAACTACAGCCCTCTTGAATGCCTACCACGTGTCATGCTCAACAATAGTGATACATTTCAAGCAGTGAGCAAGACAGGCTTCCTATTTCTTAAGAAGCTTGTATTTTAGTAGTATATTTACTGGGAAAAATGTAATTCCAATTTAATGAGAAAAACATTATCACGGGAGAAGTGTGGGTTAATTAAACAGACCAAAAAAATTGTTTTGTGTCGTACCTTAAAGATTTGAAGTGATACCTAAACGGAGACCTTAACTATGAATAAGACTCTTAGCTGAAAGGGCTCCAGGCTAAAATGTCACCATGTACAAAGTACCAGAGGTAAGAGGGAATATGGTCTTTCTCAAGAAATACAAGCTTGGTTGATCTGGCTGAAGCATGGAGTATAAAGGGTGAGCAAGAAAAGAAAAGGATGGACAGGCTAACAGAGGACAGAAGTGCAGAAGTAGGTAGAAATTATATTAAATCATGAAGAGAATTTCATTCAATCCCGTGGTCAATGGGAAATGCTGAAGAGTTTATGCAAAGATCATTCTGGGTGTTAAATTGAGGAAGGGTTGGAAGGAATTAAAATTAGGAGGAATGGCAGAAATGCTAATTTAAAATTTTCCTTAGTCTTCTGGCCAAGATATATACTAGTATAAATTAATATATTCATAATGCAACTGGAGAAAAGATGATAGATTGGATGGATATTTAGGAGAGAGTGAAAAAAATTATTTTCTCAGGAAAATTCATTAAATATCAGTAGAGTGAAGAGTTATGACTGATTCCCAGATTCTTGCCATTCTTGCAGGTAACACAAGTTACCAGTCAATATAAAACAAACCCTCTTTTCATAGAATATACTATTTCCCTAGTCACTTAGAGTACTTTTTAGAGTTTATCATTGTGTTGTTCCCTTCAATATGTTGAAGTTGTTTGCATATAGGCTTTTAGAGAGGTAATTGAAGTTAAATGAAGGCACAGGGTGTGCCCTGCTCCAATACAACTGCTTTCCTTATAAGAAAATGAGATTAGGAGCTACAGAATGATACTATATGGAGAAGATGGCCATTTGCAAACCAAGAAGAGAGGCGTCAGGAGAAATCAAACCTGCTCACATTTTGATTTTGGACGTCCACCTGCCAATTCCCCCTAGAACTGTGAGAAAATGAATTTTTGATGTTGAAGCCACCCAGTTTGTGACATTTTGTTAGACTAGTTCTAGCAAACTTATACACACCCTAAACCAGAATTTATCTAAAGACCAAATTCACCGTAAGTACATAAGAAAAGTATTACATGTCTCAGAGATCATGCTGAAGCTCAGCTAGTACACATGCTAAAAACACACCTGTTAAGGAAGAATAGCAGATACTATTATACAAAATTTATTTCTCAGTTAATGCCACTACAAGTAATTTCAGAATTTGTTCAATCAAGCCAATGGATACTGTTCCAGGAAAGTAATCATAAGAAATTGGGTTATTTAACCCAGTAAAAACTATTCAATTTGATGATCTCATGAAGATTATGACATAGTTGGCTTAAGCATGGTGTCCCTCTCCATCTCCATCAGCCCCCTAGAAAGCCCAATACGCTTATATTCTAAGAAAAAATAACAAGCTTCCTAAATAAACATAAGTTCAATAAGTCCACTGATGTATCTTCCCACAAGATTTCTGGCCCTAAGATTAATTTGCAAAACCTCTATTCCTACCATTAATCTCCTACAAACTTTTAAAGTTTTTCTTGTTTCCTGGTGGCTGTAGCAGTTTAAATAGTATTTGTTTCTGAAATTATAAACAAAATAGAGGCCCGGTGCACAAAATTTGTGCACTGGGGGGTGGGGGTCCCTCAGCACAGCCTGCCCCCTCTCACAGTCTGGGAGCCCTCAGGGGATGTCCTACTGATGGCTTAGGCCCACTTCCCATGGAGAGCGGGCCTAAGCCACAGTTTGGCTGCAGAGGCTCAGAGCCGGCGCCATGTGTGTGTGTGTGTGTGTGTGTGTGTGTGTGTGTGTCCGCTGGGAGCCTGCCCCCAGCCGTGCCATGGAGGCTCAGAGCAGGTGCCCCATGTATGTTTGTGCATGTCCACCGGGGGCCTGTCCCCAGCCGCACCGCACAGGCTGGGAGCACGCGCCCCTCTGTGTTGATCTCTCAGGCTCTGAGGGAGCCCGGCCCCTCCTCCTGAGCTGGTTGTGACTTCATTTGCATATTACATATATATAATGGAGTCTTGACTTCATTTGCATAATATATATATATATATATCAGCATCTCATTTGAATAGTCACAATATTCTTCAATGAGCTACATAATTTATACCCATGATTTCAACTGTCAGTAATTCATAATTATGGGGGATTAAAGCTCACATATAAGAATATATTTTTGCATGGAACAGACTGATATCTCAGATGGGGGAGAGAATAACAGGAAGAGGTTAACCAAAGAATTTATATACTTTATGCATAGCCCATGGGCACAGACAATAGTGTGGTGAAGGCCTGGGGTGAGGTAAGGGCTAGGTGGAGGGGAATAAAGGGGGAAAAAATGGGGAACATTGATAATACTGTTAATAATTATATATATAGATATAGATAAAGAGTCTCTTTCTGTTTTTATTGATTAGAGAGAGAGAGAGAGAGAGAGAGAGAGAAAAAGAGAGAAATCATTGATTGGTTGTCTTCCATAAGTGCCCCAATCAGGGATAGAACCCTAAACCTAAGCATGTGCCCTGACCTGGAACTGAATCCACTACCTTTTGTTGTGTAGGATGACACTCCAACTTACTGAGCCACACTGGCCAGGGCTAAAAATATATACTTAATTTTTTAAAAATAATATTTTCTTTTAAAGAGTTATATACTATATACAGAATTTTCTACAATGTTTCCACTAGTTGCTAAAAGCAAGTATAACTAGGAATTATGGTCTCTTGGATCAGAAGCACTGAATTTATAGCCTTTCTTCAAGTATACTTTGAAAATAAAAATGTGGAGACAATAAAATTTGTAGAAGATGTCTTTAAAAGAATTTTCCATACCAAAACCTGAAATAATTTGGTTTATTTATTATGTGGAAATAGAATAACAAACAATGAGAAAACTCCTTTCTCTGTATTCTTAAAATACATTTTACCATTTTTAGAACATTTTCTATGTTTTGATTTTAATACAGTTATTTGCAACTGTCTTATGTCCCCTAATGTATTATAGTAACTTGAGAGAATTACCATAAATTGTATGTTTTGATTTCTACATTGTATCATTCAAAATCACTCATGTACAATATATACTTCCAGATTGGATGAAACTGAATATACTCATATATCTGAAAATAAAAAGATTTTCTATAGAGAGCCTGAGGATTCCAGAGAGACTACAGAAGTATACTTAGTATTATTCATGTCAGTTCAAAAATGAACCACACACTCCAACTAGTCTTCATCATTGATGTAATTTTTATCAGGTAGCTATTGCTGAGAAATAAACTAAGCTGAAAGTACATTGAAGTAAAAAGTCCACAATGAGTTTTTATTCTTTTTAAACCATTAGCATCAAAGAACAAGTTCAATGGCATTACTCCAGGCTTGAAAGGAGGTATATTAGCTTTGAAAAAGATAGTTCCACAGGAATCATTTTATAAAACCAGTGCAACAAAAAATGTAATACTATTCAACAAATCTAAAACAAAGAAAACGTTGAAAACTGCTTGCATTAAATAATCTCGTCTTTTTCCAAATTAGTGGCTCAGAAAGGATCATGGAAAATAAATTTAGGGCTCCAAACTACTGTTTAGTGGTGGTAAGAATTTCTGTCCTGTTCCATACTGATTCCCCACGTCTAAGTCACTGAGTGATTTTGTGTGTGTATGCATACAAAATGGTGGTAGAATGGGGCTGGCGTGACTCAGTGGTTGAGCATTGACCTATGAACCAGAAGGTCTCAGGTTCAATTCCCAGTCAGGGCACATGCCCAGGTTGCAAGGTTGATCCCTAGCGGGGAGTGTGCAGGAAGCAGCCAATCAATGGTTCTCTCTCATCACTGATGTTTCTATCTCTTTCTCCCTCTCTGAACTCAATCAATATATACTAGTATATAGTACTAGAGGTCCGATGCACAAAATTCATGCAAGGGGTTCAGGCCTCACAGCCGTGGCGTTTGCCTCAGCCCTCACAGTCCCAGCTTTGTCCCGAAGGTCGTTCAGCTGTCCAGTCTAATTAGCATATTATACTTTTATTATTATAGATGCTTATAAGTTTGTAAGCATAACCAATGGACACTGATAATAGGGGGTGAAGGCATGGTCTGGGGGAGGGCAGAGGCAGGCTGGGAGAGGACAATGGGGGAAAAGGGGACATATGTAATACTTTCAACAATAAAGAATTTTTAAAAATGGTGGTGGAAATAAAAGTGGATAACAAGATAAAAATGATAGCGATGCAAAAATTATTTTACTGTTAATGTGACAGTTGTGTGACATCTTCAAAATACATAAATATAGACATTTGACATGCAAACAATGATATCAAGGCCATGTCAATTAATCCAGAAATTTATGAGTACTTGGGTTGATGGAATTCTTATCCTGAGATACATGGTGGGCTCTCAAATATTGGCCCCAATACATTCAGATATTTGGTGTATTTGGTGCGGCATAGTCAGTTGAAGAGAGAAGAAAGCATAAAATAGAGCAAGAAATGGAGCTTGCATGACATGAAGCATTAGAAAATAAAAAATGAGAAAAATGAGGACAATTCACAGATCCTACAGAGAATCTTGAGGTTCCACAGAGAAAGGAGTTCTATGCACTATTAAGGCATGTGTGGAAAAGTGTAACTAGGGGTCAGGAGATGGAAAGCAAAATCAAGGTTATGGCATTTAGGAGACTGTTCATGGGCACCAGCCACTATACAGATTATGTAGAATTTAAAATACCAAATCCCTCTAGCTCCAAGAATTCTGGACATGCTCTAATATTATTAAGTTACAAACTGTTTTCTTCCAGAAGCTCACCGAAGTTTTATATTGATGTGAGATGAATTTGCAATTTTGTTTCTGAAACCTCATGCTATTAAAACAACCAATGCACATAGCCTCTTGTCAATGTTCACTTATTCCCATATCAGATATTATATCATATACTAGTATAAGATTTTCCAACATGTCAATGTTCTGCATTTCTTTGACTTTTATAAATATTACTAGCTCACAAGAACAGTGCCACATAAGCAAATGGCAACAGATAACACATTCAATGTAAGCAGTTTGTGCTTTAAATGGGAATATTCGATATAGCTAATTAAGCAGTGATTGCGTTTTTAGGATATGTCAGTAGAATACTTTCATGTATAAAAATTAACCAGGTGCCCAGCTGGTGTGGCTCAGTAGTTGAACATGGACCCATGAACCAGAAGGTCACAGTTCAATTCCTTGTCAGGGCTCATCCCCGCTTGTGGACCCGATCCCCTATAGGGAGCGGGCAGGAGGCAGCTAATCCATGATGTTTTTCTCTCATTCTCTCATCAATGTTTCTATCTCTCTATCCCTCTTCCTCCTCTCTCTAAAAATCAATAAAATATATTTTTAATTTTTTAAAACTAACCTGGCAATAGTGTTCTCCTTTTACTCTTACAAATATGTTCAATTTGCGACTGGAGGTATGGCCCAGGTAGTGTAGCTCAGTGGTTGAGCATCAAACTATGAATCAGAAGATCATGGTTTGATTCCCAGTCAGGGCACATACCCGGGTTGTGGGCTTGATCACCAGTAGGGTGTGTACAGCAGGCAGCTGATCAATGATTCCCACTCATCATTGGTGTTTCTATCTCCCGCTCCCTCTCTTTTCCTCCCTGGAAAAAAAAATTATATAATATATATATATGGGAGAGAGAGAGAGAGAGAGAGAGAGAGAGAGAGAGAGAGAGAGAGAGAGAGAGAGAGAGGCTGGAGGTATAAAGATTGAGTTTTATAATGATTCAATTGTGGCTTCTTTTTAGAAGACCAACAAAAACATGACTTAAAGAAACCAAAACACATCCCTAGTTTCTAAAATTAAGATTTTAAAACAGATTGTAATCCTTGAACTTCAAAAACCCTTTATGTTTGGCTTACCATTGCACAGCTGTACAATTGGCATAGATTTTTCTCAATGAAATGTGGCACCATCACAGATGGCAGAGTTTAAGGGCTTGTCTTGCACAGAGAGTAGGTGTTAGAATCACAGTGCTGTACATTTCTGCTAACCAGCATGAGCTTTTTCTTCTTGCAAATCAACCAGGTGATAATTTGAAAATTTTGCACCTGTAGTGGCACCTGCAACAATATTTGTCACAAAGTTTAAATAACAATATGCTCCCGGTTTGCATCTTTGTAGTTTGCATGCAATGCTGATGTTTATGGGGTCTCATTTATTACATCAATACAAGATCTAGTGTACACACACACATACACATAACTACATGCACACTACATAAGAAGGAATAATTTTATTTTCTAAGTAGATGCCAAGTTTCAGCTACTTTCACTATTTACTTAGATTTTTTTCCCCCTCAAAGGTCCACAAAGGAGATTCACAACTTTTATCAAATGTTTGAAAATGATTCAGAGCATTTTCCTTCACAGGAAAATTCTGCACCTCGGATTTGCTTCCTAAATAATTGTCACTTGAGTTTTACTTCAGAGATTTGGACATTTTCCCTGAAAGTATTGTTTTTAAGTGAGAACCATTAGATTTTATATGAGTAATAGATGTACCACTACAAATTCAACTCTACAGTGTACAGAGGCATATATTTTATCCCCTTTGTTATGCTAGGATAGTATACAACATTGTTGATATTTTATTAGATAACTAGAGGCCCGATGCACAAAATTTATGCAAGGGGCTCGGCCCTTGAAGCCACCACGGCTTGCCTTGGCCCTTGAAGGCCCAGCTTCATCCGGAAGGTCCTCCAGAAGGACATCTGGTCTAATTAGCATATTATGCTTTTATTATTATAGATATGACCAGCTGTAGCATTGACACACTAAATTCAAAGCTGTAAAATTTCTGTAATATCTTTAACAAACTAAAATATTTTCAATTTACTATATTCTGTTTCCCTCAATGCAAAATTCCTTTACTGACATTAAAATAGAAATTCTCTCCATCAATTCAGACATACTTCCTATTACTCTGCGATGCCCACTACTGCTTTGGACAAGTAATTTTACCTTGCTGGCATTAAAATAAGTGCTCTTCTACTTCTGACCTTGACCTGGGTTCCACTTCACTTTGGGAATTTACTAACTACCTTCTCTAAGAACCCAAACATCACACTTTTGATAATCCATGCATGTAAATGATACGCAATTCCAATAAGAAGTGAATAAGCAAATCAAGAAACATTGCTAATAATAAATGTTCCAATTATCTAATCTTTTCATGTCATATGATTACAGAAAACTTAAAATGTTACAAAATAAAATCTTGTGTAGGTTCAAAGCCTCTTAAAGAAATACCTCAGTAAAGAAAATTGCTAGCATTTTATTGTATACTGACATAGGTTAGAGCCTGTGAAAACATAAATAATTTAGCTTTAAAGTGAAGCATTGGGTATGAATGAATATTGTTGCAGGTGCCTATTATTTTCACAGTAATTTAAATCAATAGCTGCTTCAGGCTCAGTTGCTAGTCCAGTCCACCCAGGGCAGCCTCATAATGACAGCTCCCAACTCTAGGACAGCTGGGCTCATTAGCTTTCATGATGTCTTGGCATGTTTATTCACCCTGGGAGAAGTTCTCAGAAAATTTCCTAAGGACAGTTTTGCAGAACATTTGATTAAAGAATGTCTTTTCTTTTGATCTAACTTCTCCCCTTCCTCAGATGAAAGATGAACTTGGAGAGTTGATGGGGTTGCCACACAGGAGAAGGTCAGAGAGAAACGGAACGGATGGGAAGGAGCTTGTAGAAAATTAGTGGAAACAAGTGATGAATGGTCTTATATTAAGAGTACCTAGTTTCACCCTAGCCTAGCCAGTTTGGTTCAGTGGATGAAGCGTTGGCCTGCAGACCGAAGGGCCTCAGGTTCGATTCCAGTCAAGGTCACATAACTTAGTTGCAGGTTCCTCCCTGGCTGGGGCTCATGCAGGGGCCAACCAATTGATGTATTTCTCTCACATTGCTATTTCTCTCTGTCTTTCCCTCTCTCTTCCACTCTCTGTAAAAAACCAACAGAAAAATATCTTCTGGTGAGGATTTAAAAAAAAAAAAGAGTACTTAGTTTCAAGGTTGACAGAGTCAAAAAGACAATGGGTGGGGGGAAGAAATTCAAAAGGAGAATGGAGTTACTAACTGATAACACACCAACTAAAACAATTTGTGTGTTTTTTTTTATAATTAAAAGTAGCATGGTATAGCAGATCTATAATAATGAAAGTAGTAGGGGGAACCAAGACGGCGGCGATATAGGCAGACGTGTCCCAGGTCGTGTCCTGGAGCAAATGGAGCGAGCAGCTGAAGCTAGTAACACTCACACCGAATTGGCGAAATTGCTCAGCTGGTGAGAGGGTTTGCAGCCGGGAAGAGCAGAACTCCCCTGGAAAGGTAAAAAAAACCCAGGGATTTGGGCAGGAAAGTTTGCCAGACCTCTGAGCCCAGAGAGTCGGAGGGAGACCGAGTGGCAGACAGCCGCGTCCCTTGGGACAGGCACAGCCCCTGACGGGGGAAAGGAGAACCGCGGGATTCCTGGCGCCGCCAGGGAAATTGAGAGCTGGGTTCTGTGATCACGGAGGACTGAGCCTAAAGGGGGCAGCCTGAAGGGCTGACCTGACCATGCAGTCCCGGTAAGAGAAGAAGCTTACAGAAACCAAGCCTTCCCCGTTTCCGCGGCCGGCATTTGTTTGTTTGTTTTCACTGAATCCTGTTCATGGGACATTTCGGATACAGACACTCACCTGTGCTGAAGAGAGGGAGAGTGTGCTGATGAGTGGAATCTGGGGAGAGACTGGGGAAAGAGGGGGAGCCGGGAGAGGTGGTAGTGAATTGAGTGCTGAGACACCCCTGAGCCCAGGACTGGGGCAGCCACCCGCTCCTGAGAGTGAGTCTCCTCCCCCCAGCCCCCAGGCAAGGAGCACAGCCACACCCAGATTCCACCCTGTACGAGATCAAGGATTAAGATAACCTGATCAGTCCCTGGGAGTTAACAGGGTCTGGCCTATAGGGGGATTTTCAATCCCAGCAACAACATAGCGCTGGTAACTAACTATTACGCAGTCAGCTCTGGGCAGTGAACTTCCACTGGACAGAGAGGCCCTATAGCCTCAGAGGCCAACCCCAGAACACTGCCACCCAGAGGCTGACCCACAAACTGACTCTTTGCTAAACACAAAATAAGGCAGTCTGGGAAATAAATGCGGCATGCTTTAAAATAAGGACTGTGGTTTACAACACAGAGGAACAGTATATCGCAGGGAAACTCAACACTCTCCTGAATACCTGGAAGGTCTAAGGCGAGCCACACTGAAGAATAGAAGAAACGAAGGACCTCCACTACTGCAATTTTTTTTCTTTTTTCACTTTTTAACTAAGAAACCAATTTTTTTTCATTTTTTTTTTCTGTTCTTTTTTTTTCTTTCTTTCTTTCTTTTCTTCTTTTTCCATCACCTGATTTTACCCTTTTAATTACTACCTTCTTATTTTTAACCAGTATTATTACTGCTACCATTTTACCATTTTTTAAAGTGCCATTTTATTTTTTCTTTATTTTATTTTGGGATTAGTGTTCACCATTCTATTTTCATCGTTATATTATTGGTTGTTTCTAGTTTGCATTCATATCCAGGGAGCTGTTGCTGGAATTTGTTGGGATTAATGGCTGTTCTATAGGAGTATTCTCCTCATATAAAAAGTCTCTTCCCTCTTCCACTTCATTCTCTCTTTTCGCTCTTTTTTTTTTCTTTTCTTTTCTTTTCTCGCTTTTATTTTCCCCCTTCCTTTTTCCCAATTTCATTTTTGCACTCCCTTTTTTTGGTCCCTACTTTTCTTTTCCTTTTTCTCTTTTATCTTTTTCTCTTCCTTCTTCCTTATCCCCTAATTCTCTTAATTCAGGTGGTCACCTTTAATTGGGGTTATTAATATCGTGAATATATTTGTGTATAGTGCCTGGTACGTGGTGCCTTGCTGTGTTGTATTTTGTGCCTTTAAATCAACGCAGCAGATCCAAGCAACAGCAACCTCCTGAGCACCTCATCCTCTGCTGAGGAACAGCAGCTGTACGTGAAACCTCGCCCCACCAGCCGGAAGAGCCACCACAGCTGTGAACAGCACCCACCAGAGGAGCTGCTGACAACTGAAGAGCAGTTGCTACCGCAACCGCCCGAAGAGCAACCACAGACCAAGGAGTCACTGCCACCAAGGGAGCAACCACTGAACAACTCAACGTCTAGATATGTCAGTGAGATCAAACATGGGTAGACAAAGAAACCCCCAAAGGAAAGAGAAGGAGGACTCTCCAGAAAAGCAGCTAAGTAATACAGAGGCATGCAACATGACAGATAAAGAATTCAGAATAAGGATCCTAGAGTGCATAAACCGGATGGAGGAAAAAATCGACAACCTCTGCAAGAAGCAAGAAGAAACAGATGAAAAAATCGATAACATATGGAAGAAGCTAGAAGAAACAGATGAAAAAATCGATAACATATGGAAGAAGCTAGAAGAAACAGATGAAAAAATCAACAACCTAAGTAAGACCCAAGAAGAAATGAAGAGTGATATAGCTGCAATGAAAAACTCCATTGAAAGTATCAACAGTAGACTAGGAGAAGCGGAGGACTGAATAAGTGAATTAGAAGACAAGGAAGCAAAACACACCCAAAATGTACTGCAATTGGAGAAAAAAATTAAAAGACAGGAGGAGAGCCTAAGGGAGCTTTGGGACAACATGAAACGAAACAACATACGAATAATAGGAGTACCAGAACAACAGAAGGATGAACAAGGATTAGAAAACCTACTCGAAGAAATAATATCAGAAAACTTTCCTGAGGTGGGGAAGAAAAAAGTCACACAAGCCCAGAGAGTCCCAAACAGGGTGAACCCGAAAAGACCCACACCAAGACACATCATAATCACCATGGCAAATGTTCAGGACAAAGAGAGAATCTTACAGGCTGCAAGAGAGAGACGGAAAGTTACATACAAGGGATCTCCCATTAGATTGTCAAATGACTTCTCAACAGAAACACATCAGGCCAGAAAAGAATGGACTGAAATTTACAAAGTGATGCAAAGCAAAGGACTGAATCCAAGAATACTCTATCCAGCAAGGCTATCATTCAAACTTGAAGGGGAAATAAGAAGCTTCACAGACAAAAAAAGACTAAGGGAGTTTGTCACCACCAAGCCAGCAATGCAAGGAATGCTAAAGGGACTGGTATAAAAATAAGAAATAAAAAGCTCAGAAAGAAAACAGCCACACAAAAAAAGAAATGACTACAAACAAGTACCTTTCAATAATAACTTTAAACGTAAACGGACTAAATGCTCCAACCAAAAGACATCGAGTGGCTGAATGGATAAAAAAACATGACCCATACATCTGCTGTCTACAAGAAACCCACCTCATTAGAAGGGACTCACACAGACTGAAAGTGAAAGGATGGAAAAATATCTTTCAGGCAAATGGAAAGGAAAAGAAAGCTGGGGTAGCAATACTTATATCGGACAAAATAGACCTCAAAGTGAAGGCCTTAACAAGAGATAAGGAAGGCCACTTCATAATACTAAAGGGATCAATACAACAAGAAGATATAACCCTGGTAAACATATATGCACCCAATGTAGGAGCACCCAAATTCATAAAAAAACTCCTGGAAAATATCAAAGGAGAGATCGACAACAATACAATCATAGTAGGGGACTTTAATACACCATTGACAGCACTGGATAAGTCCTATAGACAAACAACCAGCAAAGATACAGCAATCCTAAATGACTCACTAGATCAGATGGACTTAATAGACATCTTCAGAACACTTCACCCCAAAGCCAGAGAATATACGTTCTTCTCAGGTGCTCATGGGACATATTCAAAAATAGACCACATATTGGGTCACAAGCAAAGTATCCCCAAATTCAAGAAGATTGAAATCATAAAAAGCATCTTCGCAGACCACGATGGCATAATATTAGAAATAAACTACAATAAAAACAACCCAAAATACTCAAACACCTGGAAGCTGAATAGCATGCTATTAAATATTGATTGGGTTACCAATGAGATCAAAGAAGAAATTAAAAACATCCTGGAAACTAATGACAATGAAAACACAACAATTCAAAACCTATGGGACACATTGAAAGCAGTCCTGAGAGGGAAGTTTATAGCTCTACAGGCCTACCTCAAAAAACAAGAAAAAATGGTAGTAAATCATCTAACTCTACAACTCAAAGAATTAGAAAGAGAGCAACAAGAAAACCCCAGAGTGAGCAGAAGGAAGGAAATAATAAAGATTAGAGCAGAAATAAATGACATAGAGACCAAAAAAACAATACAGAAAATCAATGAAACCAAGAGCTGGTTCTTTGAAAGGATAAACAAGATTGATAAACCTCTAGCCAGACTCACCAAGAAGCAGAGAGAGAGGACCCAAATAAATAAAATCAGAAACGATAGAGGCGAAATAACAACAGACCCCACAGAAATACAAATGATTGTTAAAAAATACTATGGACAGCTTTACTCCAACAAACTAGACAACATGGAGGAAATGGACAAATTCCTAGAAAAATACAGCATTCCAAAACTCAATCAGGAAGAATCTAAAAATCTCAACAGGCCAATAACTATGGAATAAATTGAAGCAGTCATCAAAAAGCTTCCATCAAACAAAAGCCCAGGACCAGACGGCTTCACAGGGGAGTTTTACCAAACATTCAAGGAAGAACTAAAACCTATCCTCCTCAGACTACTACAAAAAATTCAAGAGGAAGGAACACTTCCAAGCTCATTCTATGAAGCCAGCATCACCCTAATACCAAAACCAGGTAAAGACAACACAATGAAAGAGAATTACAGGCCAATATCCCTCATGAACATAGATGCCAAAATCCTCAACAAAATCTTAGCAAATCGGATCCAGCAGTACATCAGAAAGATCATACACCATGACCAAGTAGGATTTATCCCAGGGATGCAAGGATGGTACAATATCCGCAAATCAATAAACGTGATACATCACATAAACAAATTGAAAGAAAAAAACCACATGGTCATATCAATTGATGCAGAAAAAGCATTTGACAAAATTCAACACCCATTTTTGATAAAAACTCTCAGCAAGGTGGGAGTAGAAGGATCATACCTCAACATAATAAAAGCCATATATGACAGGCCCACAGCCAACATCATACTCAACGGACAAAAACTAACACCATTTCCCCTAAGAACAGGAACAAGACAGGGATGCTCCCTCTCACCACTCCTGTTCAACATAGTACTGGAAGTGTTAGCCATTGCAATTCGGCAAGAAGAAGAAATAAAAGGCATCCAAATTGGAAAAGAGGAAGTAAAACTGTCCTTATTTGCAGACGACATGATATTATACATACAAAACCCTAGAGATTCCATCAAAAAGCTACTAGACTTAATACATGAATTTGGCAATGTAGCAGGATACAAAATTAACCCCAAGAAATCTGAGGCATTTCTATACACCAATAGTGAACTTTCAGAAAGAGAGATTATAAAAACAATCCCGTTTACCATTGCACCGAAAAAACTAAGCTACCTAGGAATAAACTTAACTAAAGAGGTAAAAGACCTCTACTCAGAAAACTACAGGACGTTGAAAAAAGACATAGAGGAAGACATAAACAGATGGAAGAACATACCGTGTTCATGGATTGGTAGAATCAACATCATTAAAATGTCCATACTACCCAAAGCAATCTATAAATTCAACGCACTTCCCATTAAAGTACCAACAGCATACTTCAGAGATCTAGAACGAACTTTCCAAAAATTCATCTGGAATAAAAAAAGACCCCGAATAGCTGCAGCAATCCTGAAAAAGAACAAAGTAGGTGGGATCTCAATACCAGATATCAAGTTGTATTACAAAGCCACTGTTCTCAAAACTGCCTGGTACTGGCACAAGAATAGGCATATAGATCAATGGAATAGAATAGAGAGCCCAGAAATCGGCCCGAACCAATATGCTCAATTAATATTTGACAAAGGAGGCAAGAACATACAATGGAGCCAAGATAGTCTCTTCAATAAATGGTGTTGGGAAAATTGGACAGATATATGCAAGAAAATGAAACTAGACCACCAACTTACACCATACACAAAAATAAACTCAAAATGGATAAAGGACTTAAATATACGACAGGATACCATAAAAATTCTAGAAGAATCCAAAGGCAAGAAAATCTCAGACATATGCCGAAGCAATTTCTTCACTGATACAGCTCCTAGGGCACTTGAAACTAAAGAAAAAATGAACAAATGGGACTACATCAAAATAAAAAGCTTCTGCACAGCAAAAGAAACCATCAACAAAACAACGAGAAAACCCACTGTGTGGGAAAACATATTTGCCAATGACATATCTGATAAGGGCCTAATCTCCAAAATTTATAGGGAACTCATACACCTTAACAAAAGGAAGATAAACAATCCAATCAAAAAATGGGCAAAGGACCTAAATAGACACCTTTCAAAAGAGGACATTCAGAAAGCCAAGAGACATATGAAAACATGCTCAAAGTCACTAATCATCCGAGAGATGCAAATCAAAACAGCAATGAGGTACCATCTCACACCTGTCAGACTGGCTATCATCAACAAATCAACAAACGACAAGTGCTGGAGAGGATGTGGAGAAAAAGGAACACTTGTGCACTGCTGGTGGGAATGCAGACTGGTGCAGCCACTATGGAAGACACTATGGAGTTTCCTTAAAAAACTGAAAATGGAACTCCCATTTGACCCTGTGATCCCACTTCTAGGAATATATCCCAAGAAACCAGAAACACCAATCAGAAAGGATATATCCACCCCTATGTTCATAGCAGCACAATTCACCATAGCTAAGATCTGGAAACAGCCTAAGTGCCCATCAGTAGATGAATGGATTAGAAAACTGTGGTACATCTACACGATGGAATACTATGCTGCTGTAAAAAGGAAGGAACTCTTGCCATTTGCAACGTCTTGGATGGAACTGGAGAGCATTATGCTAAGTGAAATAAGCCAGTCAATAAAGGAAAAGTACCACATGATCTCACTCATTCGTGGACAATAGAGACCATTATAAACTTTTGAACAATAATAGATACAGAGGCAGAGCTGCCTCAAACAGATTGTCAAACTGCAGCGGGAAGGCCGGGGAGGGTTGGGGGGCAGGAGGTAGGGGGGTAAGAGATCAACTAAAGGACTTGTATGCATGCATATAAGCATAAGCAATGGACATAAGACACTGGGTGATAGGGGAGGCTGGGGGACTGTCTAGGGCGGGGGGATAAAATGGATACATATGTAATACCCTTTGTAATACTTTAAGCAAAAAAAAAAAAAAAGAAAGAGCAGTGATACATAACATACAAGATTATGAAGGATAAACAAGATTTATTAATTCTTTTTTATTAATTTTACTAGTAGTGACTAGTAGAATCACTACAAACGTTATCACTTTCTACATCAGAGTCAGTATTCAAGGTGCCAAAATAAACCTCTTCATCGTAAAAAAAAAAAAAAAAATAATGAAAGTAGTATGACAATCATTACTTCAGAAATTATCCTTAAGAATCCAAGCCCTAAGAAAATAGCTTAGTCTATGCTAACTTTGAAGAGGTGAGCCCTGGATTAGAGGCCTTTCAGAGTCTCTCTTTTTTGAGGGGAGGTGAATTGAATCCCCATTTAAGTTGACAGGTGGAGGTTAAGAGAACTCTAATCCAAAAACTCTGTGAATACACTTGAATGTGCGGATTCTACAAACATTTAATCACATTAATGAATTCAATACAGCTGTATGTGTCAAACTCTGCTGGTGCAGGACTGGGGTTGAGTCTGGCTTGTGCTGAGAGTAGCTCTATTGAGCATCCTTTTTAAAAAAGTTCTTTGAATTATATTTCTCCTCTATTGTTCCCAGGCCTTCAGTAAAATCTTGTTAAACATTACAAGCGATTCTCCGTGATTCCCATGGGGAACTGAAAATCCAGCTTTCTCCCCAAACTTAAAGTAGTTTGGACCAGCAACAGTCACCTGGGAGAAGTTAGTCTTAAGACAAAGGATGGATGACGTGATACACAGCACATAGTAAACTGTGAGTGGAGTGGAGATCAGGATCCTAGGGCCAGGTGGCTGCTTAATGTGGCAATGACAGAAAGATGTACAGGCATACCCCAGAGATACTGTGGGTTTGGTTCCAGACCACGTAATAAAGCAAATAGAGTGAGTCACACAAATTTTTTGGTTTTCCAGTACATATAAAAGTTATATTTACACTATATTGCAGTATATTAAGTGTAAAATAGCATTATGTCTTTAAAAAATGTACATACCTTAATTTAAAAGACATTCTTGCTAAAAAATGCTAAGGATCATGTGAGACTTCAGAGACTTGTAATTTTTTGCTGGTGGTAGGTTTTGATGCTTATGGCTGCTGACTGCTCAGGGTAGTGGTTGCTGAAGGTTAGGGTGGCTGTGGCAATTTCTTAAAGAAAAACAAAGAGTCATATCAATGGAACTCTTCCTTTCATGAGTGATCTCTCTGTAATATGCAATGCTGTTTGATGGCATTTTATACATAGTAGAACTTCTTTCAAAATTGGGATCAATTTGTTCAAACCCTGCCACTGTTTATCAACCAAGTATATGTAATATTCTAAATCCTTTGTTGTTATTTCAGCAGTCTTCACAGCATCTTTACCAAGAGTAGATTCGACCTTAAGATAGTACTTTCTGCCCTAGCTGGTTTGGCTCAGTGGATAGAGCATCAGCCTGCGGACTGAAGGGTCCCCAGTAGAGGGCGTGTAGGAGGCAGCCAATCAATGATTCTTTCTCATCATTGATGCTTCCATCTCTCTCTCCTTCTCCCTTCCTCTCTGAAATTATATATATATATATATATATATATATATATATATATATATATATATATATATATATATATATATATATTAAAGATAGTACTTTCTTTGCTCATCCATAAAAAACATCTCCTCGTTTGTTAAAGTTTTATCATGACATTGCAGCAATTCAATCATATCTTGGGCTCCACTTCTAATTCTAGTTCTCTTGCTATTTCCACCACATCTGCAGTTGCGTCCTCCACCAAAGTCTTGAACCCCTCAAAGTCATCCATGAGGGTTGGAATCAGCACCTTTCAAATTCCTGTTAATGTGGATATGTTCATCTCTTCCCATGAATAATGAATGTTCTTAATGGCATCTAGAATGGTGCATCGTTTCCAGAAGGTTTTCAATTTAATTTGCCCAGATGCATCAGAGGAATTACTATCCATGGCAGCTATAGCCTTGCAAAATGCCTTTCTTAAATAATGAGACTTAAAAGTCAAAATTATTCCGTGACCTGTGGGTTGCAGAACAGATGTTGTGTTAGCAGGCATGAACACACCATTAATCTTATACATCTCCATTGTGCTCTTGGATGTCCAGGTTCATTGTCAATGAACAGTAATATTTTGAAAGAAATCTTTACATTTCACTCTGAACAGTGGGTCACAACAGTGGGCTTAAAATGTTCAGTTAACTACGTTATAAACAGGTGTACTGTCATCTAGGCTTTGTTGTTCTGTTTATAGAACATGGGCAGAGTAGATTCAGCATCAATCTTAAGGTCCCTAGGATTTCTGAATGGTAAATAAGCATTGGCTTCAATTTAAAGTCACTAACCATGTGAGCCCCTAATACGAGAGTCAGCATGTCCTTTGATATTTCGAAGCCAGGCATTGACTTCTCCAAGCTATGCAAGTCCTAGATGACATCTTCTTCCAATACAAGGCTGTTACATCTACATTGAAAATCTGTTTAGGGTAGCCTCCTTCATTAATTGTCTTAGCTAGATCTTCTGGATAACTTGCTGCTGCCTCTACATCAACACTTACTGCTTTACCTTGCACTTTTACATTATGGAGATGGCTCTTTCTTTACACCTCATGGACCAACCTGTGCTAACTTCATACTTTTATTCTGCATCTTCCCCTCCTCCCTCAAGCCTTCATAGAATTGAAGAGAGTTAGGGTCTTGATTCTGGAATAGGCTTTGGCTTAGGGCAGTGGTCGGCAAACCGCAGCTCGTGAGCCACATGCGGCTCTTTGGCCCCTTGAGTGTGGCTCTTCTACAAAATACCACATGCGGGCGCACACATACAGGGAACGTTGTGGAGTGAAAGAAAATGTAGTGTCGAGGATTGAGAAAGGTATGTTGAGATGGTTTGGACATATAGAGAGGATGAACGAAAGGAGATAGACGAAACAAGTATACAAGACGAGTGTGGATGGGAGAGTTGGAAGGGGTCGACCTCAGCGAACATACCTCAATCAGATTGAGGACGTTTTTAGCAAAGGCCAGCTTAGGAGTACCCCAATTAAGTTAATAACAATGTACTTACCTATATAGTTTAAGTTTTAAAAATTTGGCTCTCAAAAGAAATTTCAATCGTTGTACTGTTGATATTTGGCTCTGTTGACTAATGAGTTTGCCGACCACTGGCTTAGGGGAATGATGTAGCTGGTTTGATGGTCTACTCAGACCACTATAACTTTCTCCACATGAACAATAAAGCTCTTCCATTTTCTTATCATTTGTGTGTTCATGGGAGTAGCACTTTAATTTCTTCAAGAGCTTTTCCTTTGCATTCACAACTTGGCTAAGAGTTTGGCACAAGAGACATAGCTTTCAACCTCTCTCGGCTTTCAACATGCTTTCCTCAGTAAGCTTAATCATTTCCAGCTTTTGAGTTAAAGTGAGGGATGTGCAACTCCTCCTTTACTTGAGCACTTAGAGGCCATTGTAAAATTATTAATTGGTCTCATATCAATATCGTTGTGTTTCAGGGAATAGAGAGGCCCAAGGAGAGGGAGAGACCAGGGAATGGCCATTTGGTGAAGCAGTCAGAACACACACATTTATCAATTAAGGTCACCATCTTATATGGATGTGGTTCTTGGTGCTTCAAAACAATTACAATATTAACATCAAATATAACAAATATGAGAATGTAATATATGACATACAAATATGTATGACACCAAGTGTAACAATATAATACACATAAAGCATCATAATATAAATATTTGAAATATTGTATGACTTATCAAAATTGACACAAAGTGAGTAAATGCTTTTGGAAAAATGGTATCAATAGACTTGTTTGGGGAGAACCAAGATGGCGGCGATATAGGCAGACGTGTCCCAGGTCGTGTCCCGGAGCAAATGGAAGCTGAAGCTAGTAACACTCACACCGAATTGGCGAAATTGCTCAGCTGGTGAGAGGGTTTGCAGCCTGGAAGAGCAGAACTCCCCTGGTAAGGTAAAAAAAAACCAGGGATTTGGGCAGGAAAGTTTGCCAGACCTCTGAGCCCAGAGAGTCGGAGGGAGACTGCGTGGCAGACAGCCGCGTCCCTTGGGACAGGCACAGCCCCTGACGGGGGAAAGGAGAACTGCGGGATTCCTGGCGCCGCCAGGGAAATTGAGAGCTGGGTTCTGTGATCACGGAGGACTGAGCCTAAAGGGGGCAGCCTGAAGAGCTGACCTGACCATGCAGTCCCGGTAAGAGAAGAAGCTTACAGAAACCAAGCCTTCCCCGTTTCCGCGGCCAGCATTTGTTTGTTTGTTTACACTGAATCCTGTTCATGGGACATTTCGGATACAGACACTCACCTGTGCTGAAGAGAGGGAGAGTGTGCTGAGGAGTGGAATCTGGGGAGAGACTGGGGAAAGAGGGGGAGCCGGGAGAGGTGGTAGTGAATTGAGTGCTGAGACACCCCTGAGGCCAGGACTGGGGCAGCCACCCGCTCCTGAGGGTGAGTCTCCTCCCCCCAGCCCCCAGGCAAGGAGCACAGCCACACCCAGATTCCACCCTGAACGAGATCAAGGATTAAGATAACCTGATCAGTCCCTGGGAGTTAACAGGGTCTGGCCTATAGGGGGATTTTCAATCCCAGCAACAACATAGCGCCGGTAACTAACTACTACGCAGTCAGCTCTGGGCAGTGAACTTCCACTCGACAGAGAGGCCCTATAGCCTCAGAGGCCAACCCCAGAACACTGCCACCCAGAGGCTGACCCACAAACTGACTCTTTGCTAAACACAAAATAAGGCAGTCTGGGAAATAAATGCGGCATGCTTTAAAATAAGGACTGTGGTTTACAACACAGAGGAACAGTATATCGCAGGGAATCTCAACACTCTCCTGAATACCTGGAAGGTCTAAGGCGAGCCACACTGAAGAATAGAAGAAACGAAGGACATTCACTACTGCAATTTTTTTTTCTTTTTTCACTTTTTAACTAAGAAACCAATTTTTTTTTTATTTTTTTTTCTGTTCTTTTTTTTTTTTTTTTCTTCTTTTTCCATCACCTGATTTTACCCTTTTAATTACTACCTTCTTATTTTTAACCAGTATTATTACTGCTACCATTTTACCATTTTTTAAAGTGCCATTTTATTTTTTCTTTATTTTATTTTGGGATTAGTGTTCACCATTCTATTTTCATCGTTATATTATTGGTTGTTTCTAGTTTGTATTCATATCCAGGGAGCTGTTGCTGGAATTTGTTGGGATTAATGGCTGTTCTATAGGAGTATTCTCCTCATATAAAAAGTCTCTTCCCCTCTTCCACTTCATTCTCTCTTTTCGCTCTTTTTCTTTTCTTTTCTTTTCTCGCTTTTATTTTCCCCCTTCCTTTTTCCCAATTTCATTTTTGCACTCCCTTTTTTTGGTCCCTACTTTTCTTTTCCTTTCTCTCTTTTATCTTTTTCTCTTCCTTCTTCCTTATCCCCTAATTCTCTTAATTCAGGTGGTCACCTTTACTTGGGGTTATTAATATCGTAAATATATTTGTGTATAGTGCCTGGTACGTGGTGCCTTGTTGTGTTGTATTTTGTGCCTTTAAATCAACGCAGCAGATCCAAGCAACAGCAACCTCCTGAGCACCACATCCTCTGCTGAGGAACAGCAGCTGTACGTGAAACCTCGCCCCACCAGCCAGAAGAGCCACCACAGCTGTGAACAGCACCCACCAGAGGAGCTGCTGACAACTGAAGAGCAGCTGCTACCGCAACCGCCCGAAGAGCAACCACAGACCAAGGAGTCACTGCCACCAAGGGAGCAACCACTGAACAACTCAACGTCTAGATATGTCATTGAGATCAAACATGGGTAGACAAAGAAACCCCCAAAGGAAAGAGAAGGAGGACTCTCCAGAAAAGCAGCTAAGTAATACAGAGGCATGCAACATGACAGATAAAGAATTCAGAATAAGGATCCTAGAGTGCATAAACCGGATGGAGGAAAAAATCGACAACCTCTTCAAGAAGCAAGAAGAAACAGATGAAAAAATCGATAACATATGGAAGAAGCTAGAAGAAACAGATGAAAAAATCGATAACATATGGAAGAAGCTAGAAGAAACAGATGAAAAAATCAACAACCTAAGTAAGACCCAAGAGGAAATGAAGAGTGATATAGCTGCAATGAAAAACTCCATTGAAAGTATCAACAGTAGACTTGGAGAAGCAGAGGACCGAATAAGTGAATTAGAAGACAAGGAAGCAAAACACACCCAAAATGTACTGCAATTGGAGAAAAAAATTAAAAGACAGGAGGAGAGCCTAAGGGAGCTTTGGGACAACATGAAACGAAACAACATACGAATAATAGGAGTACCAGAACAACAGAAGGATGAACAAGGATTAGAAAACCTACTCGAAGAAATAATATCAGAAAACTTTCCTGAGGTGGGGAAGAAAAAAGTCACACAAGCCCAGAGAGTCCCAAACAAGGTGAACCCGAAAAGACCCACACCAAGACACATCATAATCACCATGGCAAATGTTCAGGACAAAGAGAGAATCTTACAGGCTGCAAGAGAGAGACGGAAAGTTACATACAAGGGATCTCCCATTAGATTGTCAAATGACTTCTCAACAGAAACACATCAGGCAAGAAAAGAATGGACTGAAATTTACAAAGTGATGCAAAGCAAAGGACTGAATCCAAGAATACTCTATCCAGCAAGGCTATCATTCAAACTTGAAGGGGAAATAAGAAGCTTCACAGACAAAAAAAGGCTAAGGGAGTTTGTCACCACCAAGCCAGCATTGCAAGGAATGCTAAAGGGACTGATATAAAAATAAGAAATAAAAAGCTCAGAAAGAAAACAGCCACACAAAAAAAGAAATGGCTACAAACAAGTACCTTTCAATAATAACTTTAAACGTAAACGGACTAAATGCTCCAACCAAAAGACATCGAGTGGCTGAATGGATAAAAAAACATGACCCATACATCTGCTGTCTACAAGAAACCCACCTCATTAGAAGGGACTCACACAGACTGAAAGTGAAAGGATGGAAAAATATCTTTCAGGCAAATGGAAAGGAAAAGAAAGCTGGGGTAGCAATACTTATATCGGACAAAATAGACCTCAAAGTGAAGGCCTTAACAAGAGATAAGGAAGGCCACTTCATAATACTAAAGGGATCAATACAACAAGAAGATATAACCCTGGTAAACATATATGCACCCAATGTAGGAGCACCCAAATTCATAAAAAAACTCCTGGAAAATATCAAAGGAGAGATCGACAACAATACAATCATAGTAGGGGACTTTAATACACCATTGACAGCACTGGATAAGTCCTATAGACAAACAACCAGCAAAGATATAGCAATCCTAAATGATTCACTAGATCAGATGGACTTAATAGACATCTTCAGAACACTTCACCCCAAAGCCAGAGAATATACGTTCTTCTCAGGTGCTCATGGGACATATTCAAAAATAGACCACATACTGGGTCACAAGCAAAGTATCCCCAAATTCAAGAAGATTGAAATCATAAAAAGCGTCTTCGCAGACCACGATGGCATAATATTAGAAATAAACTACAATAAAAACAACCCAAAATACTCAAACACCTGGAAGCTGAATAGCATGCTATTAAATATTGATTGGGTTACCAATGAGATCAAAGAAGAAATTAAAAACATCCTGGAAACTAATGACAATGAAAACACAACAATCGAAAACCTTTGGGACACATTGAAAGCAGTCCTGAGAGGGAAGTTTATAGCTCTACAGGCCTATCTCAAAAAACAAGAAAAAATGGTAGTAAATCATCTAACTCTACAACTCAAAGAATTAGAAAGAGAGCAACAAGAAAACCCCAGAGTGAGCAGAAGGAAGGAGATAATAAAGATTAGAGCAGAAATAAATGACATAGAGACCAAAAAAACAATACAGAAAATCAATGAAACCAAGAGCTGGTTCTTTGAAAGGATAAACAAGATTGATAAACCTCTAGCCAGACTCACCAAGAAGCAGAGAGAGAGGACCCAAATAAATAAAATCAGAAACGATAGAGGCGAAATAACAACAGACCCCACAGAAATACAAATGATTGTTAAAAAATACTATGGACAGCTTTACTCCAACAAACTAGACAACCTGGAGGAAATGGACAAATTCCTAGAAAAATACAACATTCCAAAACTCAATCAGGAAGAATCTAAAAATCTCAACAGGCCAATAACTATGGAAGAAATTGAAGCAGTCATCAAAAAGCTTCCATCAAACAAAAGCCCAGGACCAGATGGCTTCACAGGGGAGTTTTACCAAACATTCAAGGAAGAACTAAAACCTATCCTCCTCAGACTACTACAAAAAATTCAAGAGGAAGGAACACTTCCAAGCTCATTCTATGAAGCCAGCATCACCCTAATACCAAAACCAGGTAAAGACAACACAATGAAAGAGAATTACAGGCCAATATCCCTCATGAACATAGATGCCAAAATCCTCAACAAAATCTTAGCAAATCGGATCCAGCAGTACATCAGAAAGATCATACACCATGACCAAGTAGGATTTATCCCAGGGATGCAAGGATGGTACAATATCCGCAAATCAATAAACGTGATACATCACATAAACAAATTGAAAGAAAAAAACCACATGGTCATATCAATTGATGCAGAAAAAGCATTTGACAAAATTCAACACCCATTTTTGATAAAAACTCTCAGCAAGGTGGGAGTAGAAGGATCATACCTCAACATAATAAAAGCCATATATGACAGGCCCACAGCCAACATCATACTCAATGGACAAAAACTAACACCATTTCCCCTAAGAACAGGAACAAGACAGGGATGCCCCCTCTCACCACTCCTGTTCAACATAGTACTGGAAGTGTTAGCCATTGCAATTCGGCAAGAAGAAGAAATAAAAGGCATCCAAATTGGAAAAGAGGAAGTAAAACTGTCCTTATTTGCAGACGACATGATATTATACATACAAAACCCTAGAGATTCCATCAAAAAGCTACTAGACTTAATACATGAATTTGGCAATGTAGCAGGATACAAAATTAACCCCAAGAAATCTGAGGCATTTCTATACACCAATAGTGAACTTTCAGAAAGAGAGATTATAAAAACAATCCCGTTTACCATTGCACCGAAAAAACTAAGCTACCTAGGAATAAACTTAACTAAAGAGGTAAAAGACCTCTACTCAGAAAACTACAGGACGTTGAAAAAAGACATAGAGGAAGACATAAACAGATGGAAGAACATACCGTGTTCATGGATTGGTAGAATCAACATCATTAAAATGTCCATACTACCCAAAGCAATCTATAAATTCAACGCACTTCCCATTAAAGTACCAACAGCATACTTCAGAGATCTAGAACGAACTTTCCAAAAATTCATCTGGAATAAAAAAAGACCCCGAATAGCTGCAGCAATCCTGAAAAAGAACAAAGTAGGTGGGATCTCAATACCAGATATCAAGTTGTATTACAAAGCCACTGTTCTCAAAACTGCCTGGTACTGGCACAAGAATAGGCATATAGATCAATGGAATAGAATAGAGAGCCCAGAAATCGGCCCGAACCAATATGCTCAATTAATATTTGACAAAGGAGGCAAGAACATACAATGGAGCCAAGATAGTCTCTTCAATAAATGGTGTTGGGAAAATTGGACAGATATATGCAAGAAAATGAAACTAGACCACCAACTTACACCATACACAAAAATAAACTCAAAATGGATAAAGGACTTAAATGTACGACAGGATACCATAAAAATTCTAGAAGAATCCAAAGGCAAGAAAATCTCAGACATATGCCGAAGCAATTTCTTCACTGATACAGCTCCTAGGGCACTTGAAACTAAAGAAAAAATGAACAAATGGGACTACATCAAAATAAAAAGCTTCTGCACAGCAAAAGAAACCATCAACAAAACAACGAGAAAACCCACTGTGTGGGAAAACATATTTGCCAATGACATATCTGATAAGGGCCTAATCTCCAAAATTTATAGGGAACTCATACAACTTAACAAAAGAAAGATAAACAATCCAATCAAAAAATGGGCAAAGGACCTAAATAGACACCTTTCAAAAGAGGACATCCAGAAAGCCAAGAGACATATGAAAACATGCTCAAAGTCACTAATCATCCGAGAGATGCAAATCAAAACAGCAATGAGGTACCATCTCACACCTGTCAGACTGGCTATCATCAACAAATCAACAAACGACAAGTGCTGGAGAGGATGTGGAGAAAAAGGAACACTTGTGCACTGCTGGTGGGAATGCAGACTGGTGCAGCCACTATGGAAGACAGTATGGAGTTTCCTTAAAAAACTGAAAATGGAACTCCCATTTGACCCTGTGATCCCACTTCTAGGAATATATCCCAAGAAACCAGAAACACCAATCAGAAAGGATATATGCACCCCTATGTTCATAGCAGCACAATTCACCATAGCTAAGATCTGGAAACAGCCTAAGTGCCCATCAGTAGATGAATGGATTAGAAAACTGTGGTACATCTACACGATGGAATACTATGCTGCTGTAAAAAGGAAGGAACTCTTACCATTTGCAACGTCATGGATGGAACTGGAGAGCATTATGCTAAGTGAAATAAGCCAGTCAATAAAGGAAAAATACCACATGATCTCACTCATTCGTGGACAATAGAGACCATTATAAACTTTTGAACAACTATAGATACAGAGGCAGAGCTGCCTCAAACAGATTGTCGAGCTGCAGCGGGAAGGCCGGGGAGGGTTGGGGGGCAGGAGGTAGGGGGGTAAGAGATCAACTAAAGGACTTGTATGCATGCATATAAGCATAACCAATGGACATAAGACACTGGGTGATAGGGGAGGCTAGGGGACTGTCTAGGGCGGGGGGATAAAATGGATACATATGTAATACCCTTTGTAATACTTTAAGCAATAAAAATTAAAAAAAAAAATAAATAAATAAATAAATAAATAAAAAAAAATAGACTTGTTTGATGCAGGATTGCCACACCTTCAATTTTTAAAATACACAATATCTGCAAAGTGAAATAAAGTTAAGTGCAATAAATGAGGTCTGCCTGTATATACAGTCCTTGAAGATTGCTGGAAGTTCTAAAGTAGGATAATCTGGTTAAAGCCTGGATATTATGTACTCAGGTGGAATTCTGGCTACAGACTGTGCATTAGAGGGAAAGGTCATCTGACATATTATCAACTAGCCAGCATTATCATTAGATTAATAATAACTGCACATACAATTATATGCTATACATATTAATAACTGCATACATAATAATTATATATACTATGAATGTGTTAATATTATTAAAGAGTAAATGGGTCTAAGACTTATTTTCATTTTGGTACATTCTACATTATAATATTCCAAGGCTTAAAAATCTTTAAAGCTTACATTGATCTCAAACTAAGTAACTGTAGTTATGTATCTAATGCTTTTTCTCAGTAAACTACTTAAAAATAAAGTCATTATTTCACAAGTGCCTAAATGATCTCCTGCTATTCAGTGGAAGGAAACTGATTCACCTTAGTAGCAAATCTAGAATTAAATCTGACCATTATTCTTGGACTCTATGTGAACCTGGGCTGTGCATAGGTGAGCAAGTGCAGCAAGGAGACAAAGACAAAAAACAAACAAACAAAAAAAAACCAGAGGAAATCAAATAAAGAAGAGTTTCCTCCACTTCAGACACCAGCACAACTCTAGGCACATGGACTCTACTCTGGACACCCCGTCAGACGTGTATGCACATAGGAAATAACATGTTATGTTCCCCACCTTTAAAAAAAAAGTTATGTAGCTTACACATTACTCCAGAAGGAATAGAACTCTAGAGGAAATTTTATAGTTATTCTTAAGAAAAAAGTGATAGGAGAGTTCTTACCTAAAATTTTGTTGGTAAGGACTGTAATACCATGCATCCCCCACCCCCGCTTTGGCTATACAGTGTTTCAAGAAAATGCAATGCATTTAAAATAAAATATACTATCACCTATGCCTATCATATATGGTCACTAGTTTTGTGTTTTGAGGTACATTTTCTAAATGTTTATTTTAGGAATCTTGCAAATCAATAAACCAATAAATTAAGGATTAGGATATTTCTGTGCTTGTAAGATAAATATATGATCCAGTTATAATTATTAAGGTAAATTAGAGTTGCTTCACATATGCTAAAAATAAAATTGACTGGTTAATGTTTTAATAAGTTCATAGTTATTACAATGTGTGTAGCAACTGATGTGACAGAATTACCATTATTTTAACTTAATAAAATAAAGTTATACGTTCTTAAGACTATAAATTTTATTCCAACTTAAATTCATTCTGGGATTCAGTGTAACTCTAATTTTTTCCAGCAGTCATATAAATGCTAAGACTTTAAAAGTTGTGAATCTTAAACTAAATCCTTAAAACATGTTTTCATCTAATGTACCTCAACAAGGCATAAGGTAGTTAGATGCATTTCCTTTCACTTAAAAAAACTGAATCCATTTAGGAAAGGGGGTTTCAGGTGAGAAGGACATGGGTTCAACAAATGTGGAGAATGAATGAATGAATGAATGAATATATCCAATTAACATTGAATTATTCTAAATATAAAGAGATATAAAAGTCTAATTTTTAATCTTACTGTGTTCATTTCTTTTCAGTGGCAACTCAGTATTTAACTTCAACCCTTTGTTGAGAACTAAAATTCATATTTTAAAATGACTTATTATCTTAAATTTTAATTTATAACTTCACAAATAGCTTACATACTACTCTACAAAAAATACCCTCATTACAGTTTTTTACAATTATATTATTTTGTAATGTCCTAAAGAGAATATAACATAATAGTATATTATCATATAACCCACAAATATTCCAAATTCTAGCTGTGAGCTCCATTGGTTAAGAAAGAAAACATTATTTCCCATGTCCCTCACTTAAACAAAGGTTCTCATTGAATCTGATGTTTCAAATAACACACTTGACAATTTTATTATTGTCTGTGATAAGAGTGCAACTCAAACAAAACAAATGTCCTTTGCTGTCAAAGACAAGGATATCTCATGTCTTGAAAACCATTGCTGACAGGAAATTGCTAGCACCAGTTTGAAATAGGGATTTCGGGAAGGCTTCTTGACAAACTACATTTTTTTAAAATTGTCCATCAATCAAAGGAGGAAAAAATTCTTTGGATGAAATGTTAAGTCTTTCAACACATGCATATGGTTCTGCCAAGTATTCTGCAGGCAAAGAGAGCCCAGGAATAGTGTAATCAGAAGGACACATTTTGAAAAACTTAACATGTTTCACTCATTTTGTTGAAATACTGCTAATTAAATCACATGTAATAAAACGAAACTCTATGGAAACATGCATGGCAACTACAACTTTAAATCATGTTGGTTAAACGGCATGGCAAAACATGTCAACTAAACTGGAAATCAATAAACCTTGACTGTGTTAAGTTTTTAAATGTAAACAGAATGCATAATGTATGCATGTAAATAAAATGCATGTGATAAATAAATCACCCAAGTAATTTAAAGAGCACATACTAGGAAGACAGCTGTGGAATGTTTTCTCCACATTTACCGTAACTGATGTCTTATGTTATCTGGGGTGAAATCTCAATTGACTGACAACTGATTATCCAGGTACTTTTGCTTCCAGAGCAACAAGATGTTTTGTTGCATTTTCTTTCCTTTGCACCTTGCCATAGTCTTTTTATCAAGATAGACTTTTGCAAGTGTGCTCAGCTCATTTTGAAGAAGAAAAGTCTCCACTTTTCAATTGCCTTTGGGATGTGGAAAGAAAATTAATTAAATGTATTATATATTATTGACTATAAGACTTGTATGTCATTATTTACATTTCTCAAAATATGGCTACATTTCACAAAGGAAAATGTGATTAATGAAACAAATCTTAGCCCATGAGAAGTGAAGTGAAAAAGTAGTTGCTCATAAATGAGTAGGATTTTATCAATAATCCTTGGTAACCCATCCTATGGTAAGTTATTGCAGAACTCATATATATTTCATGATAAAAAGATATAAAGTAAAAACAGGAGAAAATATCGTATTACTTTGTCTCTGAAATTAATAGAATAAGAACATAAAGATTTAGGAAGCATTTGTATGTTTTGGGCTCCGAGTAAGTGAGGTGTTAGATGAATTGGCTAACAAAGAGCCTATGCTTAAACCTGTAACTGAACTGGAAAAATATTGTCACTAATGGAAAAAAAGGGCAGAGGCTTTACATCTTCCCTGTATTCCATCTCACTGTGAAGTCAATGGAGTGAGAAATATAGGCAAGTGCAAAGATTCATGACTGAGAACCTACTGAGAAACAGTTTAACATCTTAGCAAGAACAGAGAAGGCATCCCTAGTCATTAATTATAGAAATGTCACAATAAAAAGCATTGCATGGAGCCTGTTAGCCACCAAACTGGTAGCATTTAGCCGGAGGCAATATTACGTAGGACTCAGCTAAGATTTGGGTGTCAGACAACATAGGCTCTTTTTCTGGTTCTGTCACTCCAATGTTTTGTAATCTTGGCAAACTCAATTAATCTTTCTTAGCCTTCATGTCTCCATATTGACAAATGGAGCTAATCACTACAGTACTGGAGTATACCTGTGCCTGCGAGTCAATTTCTGCTGCATTAGATGCTGCACTGATGAACCTTGTATATTGACTTACAATAACTTCCTCCAAGTCATCAATGGATTAAAATCACCATGGTACTCCATTACTTACTGATAGTCTCTTACGATCACAAAGTAAAGATCTGCTCAACGTCATGACATTGGAAGTTTTACAGTAAGTTAAAAGGTATGTACTTCCAGTTCTTCTAGGAAAAGCAAAGGAGATCCATGATTTACCAAAAAATAAAAAATGAACTCTATCTGACAGCCACACTAGGTGAACAAGGTCAAATTTTACAGAAAAGCTAATATAGAGCTTTATTTTCCCCCCCCTTTTCTATTCTAACAAAAATATTTGAATGGTACTGGCTAGAATTTCTTTTTTTTAATATATATTTTTATTTACTTCAGAGAGGAAGGGAGAGGGAGAGAGAGATAGAAACATCAATGATGAGAGAGAATCATGGATTGGCTGCCTCCTGCACCATCCTACTGGGGATCGAGTCTGCAACTGGGGCATGTGCCCTGACTGGGAATCAAACCCTGACCTTCTGGTTCACAGGTCAACACTCAAACACTGAGCCACACTGGCCAAGCACTAGAATTTCTTGCTACAGTGTGCTGATAGAACTTTATATGCAATTTCTGGATATTTATATCTATAATGAAAGCTATTTCTTATGAAAGCAAGCCTCATTCTACACTTAGAACATATGACTTGATTTTTTAATGATATCTAAGAAATATCTGCAATTTTTCTAATTAATTCTAATAATTCAAATAAAGAAAAAACAATAAAAAATGAAGGAAGGTATATTTTATTGTTATTAAATGCTGAAAAGGACAAATTGTTTATATTATTACTAGAGGCCCAGTGCACAAAATTCATGAACTCGGGGTGGGGGGTGGGGGAGGAGGTGGGGGAGGGTGTCCTTCAGCCCGGCCTGCAACCTCTCGCAATCTGGGGGCCCTTGGGAGATGTCCGACTGGAAGCTGGCAGTAGGACATCCTTAGCGCTACTGCCACTGCACTCGCCAGCCTGGCTTCTGGCTGAGTGGCGCACCCGCCATGAGAGTGCACTGACCACCAGGGGGCAGTTCCTGCATTGAGTATCTGCCCCCGGTGGTGAGTGGGTGTCATAGTGACCAGTCGTTCTGCGGTTTGGTGGATTTGCATATTAGCCTTTTATTATATAGGATAGTCAGACTTATTCTAGCAAATACGTAAAAAGTCATAATACTAACGATTATGCTCTATGCCTCTCAGATGCCCCTACGACTTCCTTCTGTTCTGCAAACACCTCAGACAAGTTTCCACTTCTAAACTTTGCACTTGCTATTACGTTGGATGGTATGCTCTTCCTATGAATGTTCAGGTAGCTAAATATAGTCATCATTCAGATTTCAGGCAAAGGCCATCTTTTCAGAGTCATTGCTGACCACCCTATTCCGAGTCCCTGCCCCAGTCACCTTCTATCACACGACAGTGTTTATGTCCTTTAGAGAACGTATTGCTCTCAAAAATTACCTTTCTTAAGTTCCTGGTTACATAGTTATATCTGTTTCCAGTACAGTCCAGCCAATATAGAACATATGTCTCAAGGTTATCCAGGATTAGAGTGGGAAGATTCTAGATTTAATTGCTTGTGGCCTTTTTTTAAATTTTTTTTTTTTTTTTTAGCGATAAGGATGCTTAGAACCCATTTATCTTCAGAGCTTTCAATCTTATATTCTATTTTAGAACACCGGAGAAGTTCCACATAGCTTATATTTTCATTGCTATTTAACACAAACTAATCTGCAATCATGAACAGGTGAGCTAGATGTGAGATACAGGACATAGCTTTCCTCATTGCACTGAGAAAACACATCTCATTCCAATTATATATTAATTTATGTTTACAGAGAAAAAAATGTTCTGAACTAATGGCAGAGATTCAAATTTCAGATCAACTAAAGCCAAAGGTAAATGAATAATTGTGTTGGCATCCTGTTAATAGTTTACTATCTAACTGTAATGTTCAATAGTGTAAAAATATATAAATAGCTTTTTATGTAGATATAACAAATTTTCAAAGTACTTAAGTATGTTAAAGTTAAATAAACTTTTAATAAAAATATCCTTCTCACTTGGCAATTAGTAGATTTACTTCTATCTTTCATTTCTTCCCCCAAAACAGTTAGATTCATTGGCTTAAGTTTTTTGTTGTTGTTTATGTTTTGTTTTGTTTTTTCTTTAGACAAGCAGAACCCAAGTCTTAGGAAGTCAGCAAATTAGAAGGGTTGAAGGGACCTGAGTATGCTCTTTCCATCTTTCATATCTGCTTCTTTCTGATAATGTGCTTAAATAATTTTTTCAACATCTCTGCCATCTCTTCTACTCAGGCTACCTGGAAGGAAGAAGATGACTGCCAACAGTCCTTTACATTCACACAAAAAAGTCCCTTACATTCTCCGTCACATGGAGAGAGACAAAATTTCAATGTCTTTTTTTATCTCTCTCCATTTCTTTAGCCCAACTTCAAATTCTTCTTACTCTCCAGCCAACCCTCACCCCCACCTCCACCTCTGCAAAAGTTCTTGGGTTGCCTTTTCATTGTCCATTACCCAACCCTGGATCAACCAAAAGAACTCAGCAATGAATTCTCTATACAGTTAAGGGATTCTTTTGATTAGTAGTATGATTCTCCAAGGATATAGTGGGTCAAGGTGATGAACCTGGTATGCCTCCCTGAGGTATCTGGACACTTAACAGGAGGTAATTCAGTGTCATTTAAGGCTTTCTATCTTAGGTTTGGCAGTATCATATCTGTTTTGTAACAAAAATTAGTTGAAGAGGAGAGAATCATTTTAGAGATACAAATACTGGAGATAAGCACCAGAATCAGGAGGCTATTTTAATAGTTCAGAACACAGATGCTGATTTTCTAACATGAAGCAGTGTCAGTGAGGTTGTGATCAGAGCGGACAAATTTGAAAGGTATTTCAGGAGTAATATTGATAAGGCTCAATGAGTGATTTAAAAAGTTAATGGACATTGCCGATAATCAGACTCAGGGTAAATCCCTCCCATTGACGTTCTAACAGTAATCAAGGCTCAGCTACAACAGGAGAGTATACACACCCCACACAGGGGCGGGGGCCCACCTCAAGTCCCCAGCTTGTATGCCTGGGGAGGCTGTGCCACTGGTCCTCACAGAACACCTCTAACATGAGGCCACTCGCCCAAGCCCAAGAGACGTAGCAGCTCTTTCTAATACATGGAAACAAACACAGGGAGGCTGCCAAAATGAGGAGACAAAGAAACATGTCCCAAATAAAAGAACAGAACAAACTCCAAAACAAGAATTAAACAACATGGAGACAAGCAATGTATCATGCTATAAACGTTTCCTTCCACGTCCCGCGGGGTTCAGGGTTCAGGATCTGGAAGAGGGGCCGCACACAAATGAGAGAAAAGACAAGAGGTAATTTGGAAATATTGGGGGACCAGGCGGGGTAAGTCCAACTCAGGAGGAAGGATTTCCACTGGTGCTCAGGCCTGCCAACCTTTTATTGGTTTGGGATACACCCATAGCCCTTAGGCAGGCAATTTCCAGTAACAGGCAGACTAGCCCATCAGCAAGGATTTACATAATAATCAATGGGGAAGTTGCTTCAGCTACCACTGTCTGGACTAACAATGGGTGCACAGCCCTGACCTTTGCCAGGGCTTCAAGGATCACCAGCCTTCCGGGTTCCTTGTCCACACCTCTCTGCTAGTGAAGACAATAGGCGGTCTCCCACAGTATTAGATGCATAAAAAATCAAATCTCTGCAAAAATTGCAAAAAGTCACACAAATTCAATGCATTATTACTATTACAATTCTGTAAACTTATGTTTCTATTAGTGGTATGTTATATTTGCAAGAGAATAACATAAAGTTATATATATATATCATTTTTATATATTATATATATATCAAATATACATTATATAATTTTACTTAAAAATTAACTTATTTCTATAAGATTGCCCTTTGGTACATCTGAAAAATGGCTTTACCCAATAAAGAGTCCATTTGGGCAGAATTTATATGTATTAAAATGAAGTTCTGTTTCAAAAGAATCTTCATATACCTTGAAATCACATTTTACCATTATTTATAAGTGAAATGTGCATTTTAACTAAAAGTACTGATTTCTCCCTTTAGAGAGAGAGAGAGAGAGAGAGAGAGAGAAAGAGAAAGCAACTTAATTTCTTGGAATAGTTTTCACACACCATTGAGTATTAAATTGATGACAATTGATTTCTACTCACTTGATTGTATCCATGTCAAGGTAAGTCTAGCCAGCCTCACCTCTAACTTACTCATTCCCCTAAGCTTTAACGAACTGATTCTTCCTAATAGAAAATTATGCCTATGTAAGGAAATCAATCATTCTTCATGAGGTATGGGCTTGCATTTACTTGTCTGGATCGAGAAGTCTGACGATAATGGGCCATTAAGAACTGTGCTTCCTAGCCACAAAATAGCATGAAGTTTACTGGCAAAGAATGAGTTTTTAGATAAGAATGAAAATCTTAAGAGGGTCAACTTGCTTATAATTCACTTGGAAGACTGCCCTTCCTTTAAAGCCCCACAGTGACAGAGTTGCTTATTTTTACTTCAGAAAATTATTTTAAACTAGGACTATACATTTATGCCATTACAGACACTGGAAATTTCTCATGAAAAAACAAACAAACTCGTCTCTGATTATACATTTTAGCATTAGATTAATAGCCTAAAGCTGTAATGAAAGAAAGAAAGTGCGTCTTTGTAAAGTTAATGTCAATTGTATCCAAAATCTGGAGAAAAGTATAACTAAACATTTAGAGCAGAGTTCTACTTGGTTGTTCTCCTCCCCAAACTAAGCAACATATTAGAATTGATAATTTACTAAAAAGAATTTAAAAAAAAGAAGAAACAATCTTCCATTCCCACTTAAACTCAGCCTTTTGCAAGAGAGAGAGAGAGAGAGAGAGAGAGAGAGAGAGAGAGATTTAGAAAATTGCAATTGTGAACATGTTTCTCCTCAGTTATAGCTCTGTCTCTAAGGTCCCCTCTATCTGTGACTTACTATTAACAGTGAACTTAAGATGACCGTACTGCAGAGTCATCAAAACAACTCACGGATTACTTACTCATCAAGAGAATAGCGTATATGAAAACTCACCTGCTACTCTAGAAGCACATGAAGTCAAGCCCTTTGTTCCCCAGACCAGCACAATACCTCGGTCTATGATAGTCTGTTTGTGGAACACTTTCTCTTTAATTACTCTTTTCTCTTTTCAGGCTCAGACCACTCAGAAGCAGCTGCACAATACCTAGACGCTCTTTTTCAGAGAGGCTATTTATTTACGGGGAGGGAAGGCTAACTACACCGATGGGAACTGTTGGCGGGAGATTTGCATCTCACCTGTGCATGTTAGCCTGGTAGAATCAGGTTTCCCTCTTTCTCAAACCGTCCTACACCTGACAAAGTGACCTGCATTTTGGCAGCTGTTCCTTCAATTTAAACCCTCTAGCAAAAGGCAAATGCTCTTTGAATACAAAGCAAAAAGCAAAAGACATTAGAAGGTACCCGAAAGTTAGCTTTCATTTTTCTTTCTATTGTAGTATGTTGAAATGGATATAGTTAAAGAGAATAAAGCATTAGACGAAGTCTTGCAGTTGAGAAGGCTTTCTGCTGTTATTGGTGAAGGGGATAGACAACCTTTTCTGTGGCTCATGATTGTTTTAAATGAATAATGATTGCTTTCAAAGGTTTCTAGCTAACAGCTATTCTTTGTTAATGAGCTATTGTTATGTGTAATGGACAGTGTCTTATCTGCATTTCTAAGCCCCAGATCCATGGTTTGAATTTATTTTCAAAAGTGTTTTTTTTTTACTTTCTCAATAAATCCTTTTTTTATAATTTCATAAATATAAAGTGACACACAGATGGTAAATATAGGACCATAATTTTCTGGGTGAGGAAGCTAAATCCTATGTGCAGATTAGGGATTTTAGAATCCCAGCTGTTGATTCAGCTGCCACAGCAAAAATCTCTCAAATGTGGTATTAGTGGTAGTGACTAGGTGCTGAGCTCACTCATCACTCCTGCATCCAAGAGTGACCTGGGGTGACCCCAATTTGAAAACCAACTTATTAGTAAAGTATATGTTGCCTGAAGAACAGGATTATATCACTTTCCACGCCTTGATCTCACTCAAAACCTGTGCCAAGTCCAAGGAGAAATCACTTTTCCAAGTCACACAGGAAGGCATCTAACAAATACCACTTAAGCTAAAATCCCTTAAGATAAGGTGCATGAGAGCAAGGACTTAGCCGTTTTGTCCGGTGCTTTATCCCTGTCTAGGTTAACAATGCCTTAAAAGAATCTGTTTGAAATTGGGAAGCTGGGAGATTTATTACTCATTTTCAGGACAAACCAAGTATTTTTCAACATTGGGGTTTGGTTTCTTTTTTAATGTAGTACCCTAGTTGACCTGAGGCAGAAGCTGCAAGCTTAGTGCATGAGGATGCTTATTCTTTTCTTTTTTAATATATATATATATATTGTTATTGATTTCAGAGAGGAAGGGAGAGGGAGGGATAGATAGAAACATCAATGATGAGAGAGAATCATTGATCAGCTACCTCCTGCACACCCCCTACTGGGGATGGAGCTTGCAACCTGGGCATTTGCCCTGACCAGGAATCGAACTGTGACCTCCTGGTGCATAGGTTGATGCCCAACCATTGAGCCATGCTGGCCAGGCAGGATGATTATTCTTTATACTAATGAAAACAGGAAGAAAGAAAAACATTTTCCAAAATTATAAAATTATTACAGCATGTTTACTTCTGAAACTTTTCCCCCTTTAGTGTTATAACCATTCATATCTGCCAAAATAAAAAAAAAATGTTAACTATCAACAGAAAAAAATTTTAGCCATAAGAATGGAAAGACAAATTGCATTCAGCTAGAGAAAGAAATTCTATATTTGGGGCATGACTTACCTGGCGCGGTCAGTGTGTGTTTTAATGTTGGAAAGGTCCTAAGTAATTAGATGTGCACAATAGACAGTCTTATACAAAAGACTGCACTTTTTAATTGCTCACTTATTGGAGACATGCTGAGGTGGCAAAGAAGTTCTTGCATATCTTTTAAAGTAAAAGTGAAAAGTTAATAAAATATGTGTTTTTTTTAATGGAAGTAGGTCTTCTTCAGCTGAAATAATTAGCATTTACCTATACAGGCAAATCATACCCATCTCTCTCACCTTGTCCAATTACCTGAAAATCTCTTTTCAAATTTCCATGACTATTTTAATTCATTCATTTACTAGAATTTTGTGGAGAACCTATAGTGCGTGAGGTGCTCAGCTAATCACTGGACGTAGTGAAGAATAAGACCTGTATATGTTTCTGTTCTAATATAATTTCTGATATAAGGAGAAAGGAAGAGCTGTCCAATATAAAATTGCTTTGACAACGGAGCGAGTGCATGGATGGACTAATGAATGCATGTCAATTTTGATAAAACAATGAATGTTTAAAAAGAAAAAAGAAAAAGTAAAAAAAAAAAAATAGAAGGCCATGAAAAGAATAATAGGGAGACTATATGATCTGCAGGTGAGGAAGGCTTCCTGGCAAAAGTGACATTTAATAAGGAACCAGGTGATGCTAGGGTTGCCCAGGTGACGAGGCGAGGGAAGCACAGTCCAGCAAGAGGAGACAAGCTCAGGGGGTTGAGGCCAATGGAAGAAAAGTTACAACGTTTGCACAAAAAAATTATTGCTCTTTCAGAAAAATGTTATATATTTAAACCTGTAAATTTCATGTAAAGATGGGACTTGCCCAGTAAAGATTTCTGCTGCTTGAACAATTCTCAACAGTCTTCAAACCCACAAGATGTTTCTTTACATAATTCCTAAAGAAATCTTATTTATGTAAAAACAAAAACTAAAAGCAAACATAAAACAGCTTCTACTCCCCATGGGATGACTAACCAAGTATGATATTTTACATGGACTCTGATCCTGAATTCTGTTTGGGAAACTGTAGTTACCATAAGTGAATTTAGGATGGCTTTGTTTTTTAGGACTGATGTTGAAAATTATAAGCTGTTTTCAGAAAAACTACAGAAGAAGCCACACATTCTATACATATATAATTGTAGGGCTTAATTTATAAGACAGACTTGACAAATGAAAAATAGAGAGGATATCTCTGTTTACTTTTCCAGAGATATAAATGATTTGTATTCTTATATCCATTCAAATTTTCTCTATATGTAGTGCATGTCTACTATCTACTATGCCTTATGCTTTAAACTGAAATTGGAAAAATGATTAATAACCAGTACTAGCCTTCTATTAAGAGGAGAGCTGAACTATCTAAAAACTCAAAACCTTCTTAAACCACCTTGATGTTGTTATCAGTGAAATTAGTATTATAATTCCTCTACATGTGGTTAATATAGATTGTTAAAACCTATTATAAAGAAAAGCACAGAGGCAAAGAAGGGAGAACCTGGTAGAGGAGGTGGTACAATAATTTAGTCATGAAGAAGGATTTGTCAGGAGCCTAAATGGAGATTATATGTTTTATGCAGAAAGAATAGCATGAAGCCACAGAGGTGGGTGGAAAACATGGAACATCGCAGTAAGAATAAGCCAGGGGAGACTGCAGCTATGTAATGAAGATGGAAGGAAACTAGGCAATTATATCCTTTTCTAAGATATTGACAAGAGATAAATCACAGAGATATGTCCACAGACACAATTCTACTTTTTAAAAGGCATTCATTCCGTTTGGCATTATTTTCCACATTGTAAAGGAGAGTTTCGAGTTTCAAAATTTCTCCCTTCATGTGCCACAAGTACCCTGAGTCCCAATCCACAAATATTACCATGGATATAAATTTTGACTGTTAGGTTTTATTACATCACGCTAATCCTAATTAACCCTTTCAAGCTTTGCTTATAGGGTGTTTCTAAAGTGGGGGAGGGGAGAAGAGAGGTTAGTTTAGGGCAGTGGTTCTCAACCTTGGCTGCACATTAGAATCACCTAGGAATCTTTTTAAAATCCTGATTTCTGGGCCTCATCCTCCGGAAATTCTGTTTCTTTGTTACTAATAGTGTGGCCCCACCCCATAACAAAGAAACAGAATTTCCGGAGGATGAGGCCCAGAAATCAGGATTTTAAAAAGATTCCCAGGTGATTCTAATGTGCAGCCAAGGTTGAGAACCACTGGTTTAGGGGATAGTGGATTGGCTATGACTTATAATTTGAAAATGTAGATGTAAAGTGTTACACACCAATTAGCTGCTTGGAAGGGGGAAAAGAGAGCAGACATTGCCTTAAGGTCAGTCTGATTCCAGGCGAGGTTGGATACGGGATTCCTGAGTGTTTCTCAAGGACCAGATGTGTGCTGTATATAAGACAAAGATGTCTTAAACTGCACCCATGAGGACCTCCTGGAAGTGTGCTATCAGCCTACAAGAAGTAATATATGTGGGATAGACTGACAAAGGAGGGCAGTTGGCAGCTAGAGAAAAATGCATCAACGATATTATACATGCAAAATAAAATGTTTCCAAGAAAGGAGTCTTCAAAATGCCTACAGAATTTCCTGCAATAGAAAAGTTTTAAGCACCTGTGAGTCCCAGAGCACACAAAACCATCCCCTAGATCAGTGGTTCTCAACCTTCCTAATGCCGCAACCCTTTAATACAGTTCCTCGTGTTGTGGTGACCCCCAATTTCATTGTTACAAAATGAACATAATTAAAGCATAGTGATTAATCACAAAAACAATATGTAATTATATATGTGTTTTCTGATGGTCTTAAGCGACCCCTGTGAAAGGGTCGTTCGACCCCCAAAGGGGTCGCGACCCACAGGTTGAGAACTGCTCTAGAGTATCATCTAGGTTATACTAATACTCATAGTAATTATAGCTAATAATATAGAGGGCTTAACATTTGCCAGATACTGTTCACACACACACACACACACACACACACACAATCACGTATGCCTGTATCCTCTTTCATCTGTTTCAAGACGCCCACATTCTCACTTCATAACCTTCCTGAAATCTGGCTGCATCTTACAATCAGTGTGATGCTGATTCGCTAGTAGCAGTTATGGCACTGTCTGTACATACCTGTATTTCATCGTCCCTATGGCATGACTTGACAACTGCTCCTCTAAACAACTTAATCAATACACTATTTTAAGGATTTTTCAAGGAAAAAATATGACTCCTGATTTTTTCTACCAGTATAACCCCAAGTAAAACCTCTTCCCCCAACAAGGGGGGCATAGAAAGGTTTCTTGCAGGGTCTTGATCCTGCATCCATTGTTCAAGGGCTTTACCTCAAATCCAGCTCTGCTTCTTTCTCAGGACCCAGTGAAGGCTTCCCAGAGCAGTGCCCTGGCTTGAGCCTGAGCATAAAAGTCACCACTGCCAGCCTATTTACACAGAGAAGAGAGAGAGGCAGCTCTTTAAGGAATCACTGTGCTGATTGCTCCCTGGCCCACTCTCATTTGTACTTGTTGATTCTGGCCTTGAAGTTGCTAAAGAAGATCTATGCTTATGTCTACAGCCCAGGGGCCACAGTTTTCTTTTGTTTCTCCTTCAGTATTATTACTTGATTTCTTATCTCTAGGAATCCCTTTACCCTTGTGTTGCTCTGGTAGAAACTTTTTTTGACCTCTAATGATAATAGTCTTTATTTAGGGGAGGGGGTTGTTAAGGTTTTCCTGTAATTTCAGTAGAATCCTCAGGGATGAGAATATAATTTCCTGAGCCTAGTATTCAGAGATTCTTTCAAATGGTTGGGTTCAGCCAGAGAGATATATTTTTCAAGTAGTTGCAGTCATTCACAAAAATATAATTACTGGATTTATGAAAGAATTTGAATGGCTATTGCCTACATTCAGCTGAAATCATTCAAATATTTTAGAATTTTAAATTTTTGTGTGCAGAGATATTGATGGGAAGTAGAGCTATTTTTCCATTTTCTATGAATTGAAGGAAAATTAAAAGTACCTTTTGAATCTATCACATACTTGGGAACATCAGATTCCTTTAACTTCTTTCAAAAAAAAAATGGAAGAAGAGGGGAACCTCATTATTGGCTACGAACTGGAGACAGAAAATAGGAAGCCAGGGCCACCTTCTCTGTCTCTTCTGAACGCACTTCCTCTCAAACACGACTTTTCTGCTCCTCCATAGTTTTCTTTTACATGTGGCGTGGCTGCCGCAGGCTCCACCTCTACTGACCCTTGCCATTTGGGAACTCACAGATAAAATCTAGCGGTTTTCATATCATTTATTGTGTTTTCTTTCCTCTGTCTCCTGAAAAAGGCTAATAATCATATGAGATTAGGGGTAGTTGTGGCACAGTTCAAGAACTAACTCAGATGTTCAGCCAGTCATTAAACCTCCGAGCCTCTTTCTCTTCCTGTAAAATGAGATTAGTAAGAAATTTCACAGGGAGAGGTTAGGATCACATGTGTATTAAAACAGATGGGGGGTATTATAAAATCTGTATAAAGCTTGGTTCTTATTATTAATTGGAAAAAATTCTCTTTTATAGTCATAGATAACATCATCTGGCCAAAAACTTAATTTAATATAAATTAAAAACATGGAAAAAAAGGACTTTTTTTTCCTTTAACAATTTGAACATAATACAACAAAATTCAAAATATATATCCACTACCTTAGGAAAAAAATACCTGTCATTGTTGAAAATTGCTGGTTCCACTTTCTCACTAGAAAGCTAAGCAAAAAAGGTATACACAGGTCAGATATAACAGGCTAAAAAAAATTAGAAATAACCAGACCAAGCCAAGGGATTTGCTTTCTATAGAACAGTCTTTCCACCACTGAAAAGTGAACTTGTTCAGAAGTTCAGAAGTTCAGTTCAGCTAAGCACCCCGAAAATTTGGCAGTTGATCCACATGTTATTTGAGCCTTTAGAGCACATATAATTAGGCTGAAAATCTCATTAAAACAGGATCACTGTCTGATACTATTTCCATGAATTTTGCCTCTCAATATAGACATAACAGAGGACTAGAAACATATGTAAAAGTAATTGATGAAAATTACTCACATTTTTTTAAAATGCAGGACAAGACTAAAGTTGGATCATGCTCATGTATTAAGTTCAAGTTGTTTGAAATGTATTCCCACATGGCAGTTCAAGGGGGTGAAAAGTGAATGGTTCAGGTGATGTCTTTCTCCTGAAATGAATTGTGAAAGCAGATTACAACAGCCAAGTAAAGAAAACTACAAATTTTTTCACACAAGAATTGTCATTATCCCTGTATAATATTGAAGAATACAGGCTTGGGCAAAAGTAGGTTTACAATTGTATGTGAAATAGTTTATTTTTGTATTATTATTTATTACTAGGGGCCTGGTGCACGAAATTCGTGCACTGGGTGTGTGTGTGGGGGGGGGGGAGTGTCCCTCAGCCCAGCCTGCCCCCTCTCACATACTGGGAGCCTTCAGGCGTTGACCCCAATCACCCTCCAATCACAGGATCGGCCCCTAGCCCAGGCCTGACGCCTCTGTCAGAGGCGTCAGGCCTGGGCAGGGGACCCTCATTTCCCCCCATCACTGGTTCTGCCCCCCGCCCAGGCCTGATGCCTCGGCCAGAGGCGTAGACCCCCATCACCCTCCGATCGCCTGATCGGCCGCTTGCCCAGGCCTGACGCCTCTGCCAGAGGTGTCAGGCTTGGACAGGGGACCCCCATCTCCCCCCGATCACTGGCTCTGGCCCCCGTCCAGGCCTGAGGCCTCTGGCCCAGGAATCATGCCTGGGCAGGGGACCCCCATCTCCCTCTGATCGCTTGCTCCACCCCCCACCCAAGCCTGATGCCTCTGACCCAGGCTTCAGGCCTGGGCAAGGGGACCATCATATCCCCCCAATCCCCGGCTCAGCCCCCCGCACAGGCCTGATGCCTCGGCCAGAGGAGTTGAGCCTCATTACCCTCCGATCACCAATCACCGGATCGGCCCCTTTACCAGGCCTGAGGCCTCTGGCAGAGGTGTCAGGCCTGGGCAGGGGAACCCCAGCTCCCCGTGGTTGCAGGCTCCACCCCTTCCCAGGCCTAACGCCTCTGGCCTAGGGCTCCCATTGCTGGCTCCACCCCTACTTCCTGCTATCACTGGCCAGGGCGGCAAAGGCACCTGATTCTCCGATCATGGCTGGGGGGCAGGGCAAAGGCGGCCCCAGGGCCGCCTTTGCCCTGCCTCCCAGCTCTTAGCTGCCCCCTGGGTTTCCGATCACTGTCAGTGGCAGGGGGCTTCCTCTGCTTTCCCTTTCGCCTCCCTGCATTGTGCCTACATATGCAAATTAACCGCCATCTTGTTGGCAGTTAACTGCCAATCTTAGTTGGCAGTTAACTGCCAATCTTAGTTGGCAGTTAATTTGCATATAGCCCTGATTAGCCAATGAAAAGGGTATCATCGTACGCCAATTACCATTTTTCTCTTTTATTAGATAGGATTGTATTATTTTCCATGCCAACAACTATAAAACTACTTTTGCCCAAGCCTGTATATACATATATACATGTGGAATACTAATCTTCTTATAGGCTGATGAAGATCTGCTTGGTCAAAGGTTCAAACATTTTTAAAACAGAAATTGTACTGTCTTTAAATAGACATCAGCTAATTTGATTCTTATCTTCATTCAACTGAGAACAAGAGGCTTTCCAATATAGCATATAAATTTAAATGTCCCCTTTTCCCAAATAGCATAACAACATGTCACTATCAGTGATTTCATTTTATAACACATATAGAATAACACAACCTTAAAAAAGTCAAAAGAATGCTCCCAAGTCTATGCAAACTCTGAGAACTCTATCACTGCCTCATTTCCTAGAAGAGGGAAATAGTCCATCTGTGTCAGGTTTTATTTTCTCATATTATTTTATTCATCATCAGCCTACCCTTTGATAAAAAGGGTTGCAGATCATGCACATCCTATGTAATAAAAGCCTAATATGCAAATCAACCAAACGGTTGGAAGAAGCAGAGCTATGACATGCACTGACCTCCAGGGGGCAGACGCTCAGTGCGGGAGCTGCTCCCAGACTGCAGGCCCCAGGCCAGTCAAGGCAGGTGCCAGCCACTTCACCCACCCCCCTGATTGCCCTGCCAGTCACCTCCTATGGAGGGAGAGGACCGGTGGTGGCGGCAGGGGTCAGGGCTGGTGAGCAGGTGGTGCCAGGCTGGCCAAGACAGGTGCCAGCAGGAGCCCCTGATCATCCCACCAGTCACCTCACAGATCAGCCCTGATCGCCAGCCAGGTCTAGGAACCCTACCCATGCACAAATTTTGTGCACTAGGCCTCTAGTAAGTGATAAATACTGTTAAAATGTGCTGCAGAGAAAACAACTCTAAGTACAAAACCTACAACTTGAAGTCAAGCTTTATTTCTTTTTATTTAAAATATATTTTGGTATACATATATTTATGTTATTTAGATACATGCATATATATCTCCCCATCCAAAACAAGAGGGGTGGGGGTAGAGACAGAAACAGAGAGACCGGCAGAGATAGAGAGAGACAAGCAAAGACAGAGAGAGACAGGTAGAGACAGAGAGATTCTTGTTATTTGTCCACTCCAACTCACTTGGATAAATGTATTAGTATACTAGTGAACAAATAAATCTTATAAGGTTAAACAAAAAAACTGCAATTCTTCCTATTAGATATTCCAAGGTAGAGATGGTAGCACCATAGTCATCAAGTCTCCAACTTTCTTTTCCCTTTTGCTTCAAAATCCTGCTTCTGATCTTGAGTAAGTCATATTCGTTGGGATCAAAAAAGTCTCAGGGATTAAAATTTCTTGTTAAAAATGTACTTTTCCATAAAAAATGTAAGTGCATATCTAACCCTTATCTTGTATTTAAAGAGCTTTTTTCACAAGCCATTTTCAAGATGTCATCCTGTATATTTTGATTACCACCTAATTCAATAATACTCTTTGAGTTGGAAACTAAAATCAAGTAATCTGACACATAAGGTGCTACCAAGGGTAAGAAAGAAAATCTGTGCTCTAAACTTCAGCTCTTTAGGCAGGCAGGGGGCAAAAACTACCTGACTCTTAAACAATTTGTTTCTGAATCATTTTACACAACTCAGTAAAAATGTGGTATTTCTTCAACAAATTAAAAATTAATACAATTTTTATAGAAGAAAAAAATCAATGAATAAAGAAACCCAGACAAGCTTTTCCAAAATCACTTAAAATAAGAAACAAAATAATGATGGAACAGAGAGAAATAACCTCACCTATGTAGTCTTAATACAGAAAGCACACTCTATATATAAGACAACCTGTAGGCTTTTAGAAATCTACCAGATACAATCACTATGGAAAGCAGTATGGTGATTCCTCAAAAATTTAAGAATATAACTACCATGTGACTCAGCGATTCCTCTCCTGGGTATATACCCTTGAAATCATATATTCCCAAAGATATATGTAGCCCTATGTTCATTGCAGCATTAGTCATGGTGGCCAAGACACGGAAACAACCAAAGTGTCCTGCGATAGAGGACTGGATAAAGAAGATGTGGCACATATACACAATGGAATACTACTCAGCCATAACAAAGGATGAAATACTGCCATCTGCAACACCATGGATGGAAACCTTGAGAATATTGTGCTAAGTGAAATTAATCAGTCGGAAAAAGCTAAGAACCTTATGATTTCATTCATATGTGGAATATAAAACTGAAACTCATTAACACAAACAGCAGTGTGGTGGTTGCCAGAAGGAAGTGGGTGAAGGGAGAAGGGGTCCTAATACATGGTGACAGGAGGAGATTTGACTCTGCTGTGATGGGTACATGGTACAATATACAGATCTTGTATATAGAAACCCACTCCTGAAACATGTTCATGTTGACCAATATCACCCCAATAAATTTAATAAAAGAAGAAAGAAAGAAAGAAAAAGAAAGAAAGAAAGAAAGAAAGAAAGAAAGAAAGAAAGAAAGAAAGAAAGAAAGAAATATACCAGGGTATGATGTTCCTCAAGGCATATTTTAAATGGGCATTTGGCCTGAAATTTATGTGTAGTAAAAATTCTACTCCATTTAATAATTCCTTGATGTTATTTAAACTGTCAAAGTCATTCACATATAATTTATTTTTATAAATGTCTTTTAAGAATAAGGAAATTATCTGGATGTTGTTATTCTTTGATTCATAACACCATTGCAAATTTTAGATTCAGTTGGCTGTCAATCTCTAAGCACTAGCAAAAAGGGCCCTAAGATGAGAAAAAGTCAACCAAAGGACTTGTATGCATGAATATGAGCCTAACCAATGGACACAGACAGGGGGGGAAGGGGAAGAGAGTATGTGCTGGAGGGTGGGGGCGGCTGAGGAGAGGCCAATGGGGGAAAAGGGAGACTTATGTAATACTTTAAACAATAAAGAATTTAAATTAGAGAGAGAGAGAGAGAGAGAGAGAGAGAGAGAGAGAATACAGAGCCAGAACTGGCTCTTAAGATTATGAGAATGTTTCATGTTGGAGGTCCATATCTACTCATATCAATACCGAAAATAAAGAAATGGCCTAAATATCATTTTGATTTTCTAGCGAGTCTAATATCCTCCTTTATATCACTTGTAGGACACATCAAATACTATATTCAAGGCCTTACTTCAAGAGACTGTGAGTTTCAACTATTTTCCATTGTCAGTTCAACCATTAAAACCATCACCTTATCTTATGAAAAAAAAAAAAAGGTGAAAGATTTATGCAATCTGAAGAGAAACCAGAGTATGACCATCACCTCATCTTAAATCTCCCTCAATTGTTTTAACTATATTGTTTTCAAAAGAAAAAATTAAATTTCCTTAACTATTGAACACAGTCTCTGAGGAAAGCAGATAATTCTTACCCATCCTCATTTCAAAAACTGCCTTTATATTGAATTTAGCTACAAAAGATGAAAACAATATCTGGGAAATTACATAGCAAAAGTGATGCTCTGTTTTTCTTTTATGATAACTGATGTCTTCTTTGCAGATGCCCTAGAAATCCTACTGCAGTACAGGTCTTAAACTGACACCTGTTAGAGACAGCCAGCCCCACCAATTAACAGCAAATCTTATTGCTGCTAAATCCTGGCCGCCGACCTATATTTCTGTAGAAAAGAGCCTCCAGAAATTTCATGAATTGCTTTCTCCTCAGAGGGCAAGAGAAATGAACCTCTATATTAGCTGAAAGACAATATTAAACAGCTGCTCACAAGTCTCTCTCCAAAAGCACTTGATTTCTGTAATAAACAGAATTAAATTATGTCCTTTTTTGGTCCTAAACAACAGGGCTGGGCTTTAAAATGTAGACCAGGCACATAAAACACCACTGTAAAATCTAGCCTCTATCATAAATAGGGCAGTCTAGGGAAATTCCAGATTGAAACTGTAAGCCAAAGCTTATTAACCATCCACTTTAGAAGGACAAAGGCACGTTTTAATTATTATTTTTCTTTATTCCTGGCAAAAAAAATTAAAATACAACTTTTTATTTGAAAAAACAACAGGTCTCTTCCTTCCTTCCTTTCTTCCTTCCTTCCTTCCTTCCTTCCTTCCTTCCTTCCTTCCTTCCTTCCTTCCTTCCTTCCTTCCTCCCTTCCTTCCTTCCTTCTTTTCTTTCCTTCCTTCCTTCTTTTCTTTTTTTTTTTTTGGGGGGGGTGTGCTAATTTGGAATGAATATAAAATTAAAATTGCCATTCTTGATTAAATGCTAACACATGTCATTTGTGCCAAAGGGGCTTTATACTGAGTACCAGACCCATCAATTAAAATCCATACATAGAAGGGAGCAGTTGAGTAGCCAGTGAGCAGAGTAGAGAATTTCTTTTCTTTCATACGTAATCCCTGCTGGTGACGTGAGTGTACACAAACTCCGGTGAGAATAGCCATATCGTTTCTAGACTCCTTACACCTGGCGGAAACCCTTGGAGGCTCAGACGCTGTTTTGCTCTGTGTGCTCTGAAGGCATCAGAACTGAGCTCTAACCTCTATACAACTAGGGCACGATTCCTTTAGTCTATTTATTTTAAGTATTCCCTCTTCAAATACTTGAATGAAAGAAAGCACTAGAAAGCAGAGAAACAAAGGCAGAAATCCAAGAATAAATATTTGAATGTCAAGAGGCCGGAAGACTGGATATTTTGGAAGTCTTTTCTATTGTTCGTTTTCTCTGTGAATAGATTCCACCCTAAATTTCTAAACTGCAAGAGAAATACAATAGTAATTTAAGATTACAAACCTGCACAAACATTATGCCTCTCGGATTCCTCACCCAGGTGTGAGCCTAATAAAGGCTAAGAAAAATACCATTCTACATGGGAACCTGGCCACTCAGGGACAAGCACCAGACTGTAAAGTGACCAGATTACTAGTCTGGACCATCTGAACAAATGAAAAGATTGCCTTTGATGGAATCTAGTTGCTTAATAGTTAAAAACTAATTGTTTTAGGTGCTCCCCAATTCACTCAAAATGTGTTTAAATCAGTTACTGAGTATCTTTGGCCTGATTAGCAATGAGAAGAAATCAAAGCAAACATTTACAAGTATATGTTTTAAAAATATAAACTTATTTTTACAAAATAATATGCATCACTAACATCCAAAAGTCAATAATATGAACTGGGACTTACCAATCTCTGAACAAAGAATGAAAACAGTAGTCTCAAACTATTAAAATTATTTTAAATAAAAAATAATGTTCTAAAAGTCATAATGTGATATACACTCTAACATTATTGGTGAAATTGAGAATTTTCTCTTGTTATTGTTGTTTTATTGAGCAGAAATACTTTGAAATTAAAAAAAAAAATTCTGTAACACTATTTCAGAAATTTCAAGTGGGTGATATTGAGAATCTCCTAATCTATTTTTTCTATCATAAAGATAATTGGAAAAAATAAAGTATTTTATCAAATAATTATAAAATTAAAAATAGCATGAAAACTTACATACTAGATATTCTAAAAATAAATATTCAGATTGAATTAATTCAGTGTCATACATATATACAAGTGTACATATGTATATCATTGTTTTTCTAGATTGTTTGTCCTTTGAGTTCCATTATGTTTCAGAAGCATATGGTAAATAAATAGACATATATGGAAAAAAAACATGTTATCTATGTGTCCAGAAGTATGAGTACACATGCACACATATGTGCACAACAAACACGTGTTATCAACACTAATAAAAGAGAAAAATGGTAATTGGCGTACGAGCTACCCTTTTCATTGGCTAATCAGGGCTATATGCAAATTAACTGCCAACAAGATGGCGGTTAATTTGCATACGTAGGCACAATGCAGGGAGGCGAAAGGGAAAGCAGGAAGAAGCCCCCTGCCACTGACAGTGATCAGAAACCCAGGGGGGAGCTAAGAGCTGGGGGGCAGGGCAAAGGCCGCCTTTGCCCTGCCCCCCAGCCATGATCAGAGAATCAGGCGCCTTTTCTGCCCTGGAGAGTGATAGCAGGAAGTAGGGGTAGAGCCAGCGATGGGAGCTGGGCACGGTCGAAGCTGGAAGTCCCGGGAGCTAGGGGTCCCTTGCCTGGGCCTAAAGCGAAGCCCATGATTGCGGGGCCGCTACAGCTGTGGGTCCCCGCTGCCCAGGCCGGATGCCTAGGCCAGAGGCGTGAGGCCTGGGCAAGGGGCCGATCCTGCGATTGGAGGGTGATAGGGGTCAACGCCTGAGGGCTCCCAGTATGTGAGAGGGGGCAGGCTGGGCTGAGGGACACTCCCCCCCCCCAACACCCAGTGCACGAATTTCGTGCACCGGGCCCCTAGTATGTTTATATGTGATTAGTAAGCATTTGGGTTACAGATCATTTTGTATGGACAATGAGAGGTATTGCTCAAAATTCTTCCCATTAGGATATTTATTCTTCCCCACTGTCTTTCAGGAACATCCCTGAGGACTACTGTAACACTGCAGAGGTTCATGTTTCTTATATACCATGGGAATGATCTCTGAACCAACCAAGCTCAATTTTTTTCTTCCTCTGTTAATTAGTCATTGAAAACTTCTTATGAGATCACAAGTATGAATTAACAGATAGATGAACTGACTTGAAGTTGGAGGGTTAGTAGACATCCCTAAATTTACCGCTTAGTATATCAGGTGCCACCCAGGACATGATGGTAGTTCCTCTTCCAAATCAAACTCTTAAATAGATGCTTCTATTGGAAGAACCTTCTAATTCCATGAACTAGTTTCAAGGGAGCCTGGGAAAAATAAATTGCTGGGATCTTCTTTAAGAAGACAGGACTGAAAAGGAAAAAAATTTCCCTAAACATGAGGAGTGTTCAAAATGTGGTGGGCAGCTAATCAGTATGAAAAATGGTCATTGTGCCATAACCATAGATCCTGGATTCAAATGGAATGGCATACAATTGAAGATATTGGAAGCAAAATATCAAATAAGAACTCATTACATACTTTTTGTAGAAAGATAGTGGTAAACAAGACAAAACCTCAAATTTTCTGATCTGGACTATTCTCTCAAAGGAAGTTCCACCAGAGGGAGTAATGCCTTTATCCCTGTTATTTATTTATTGACAGCATATGCCATGATGACTTCACTGCTAAGCACTAAAGGAAGAACAGTGAGCTTGCATTTCAATAGGAAAGCTTAAAGAATCACATAATTTGAAGTCAGACAGGGCTTTATGATATAGACCTTCAACACACAGCCAAACATAAGCCAGTCCCAGAAATGAGGCAGATATTTGCTGACTGAATAAAAGTGAGCAATGACAGCAAAGTTAGAGATAAAAAGAATGAAACATAGAATATCATTTAAAATAATAGAATTTTTATGCCATTATTAAAGTAAGTTTGTTCAGAAATTAGTTATATTGAGTGATCCTACTTTCTAATCCAGCAGTTCTCAACCTGTGGGTTGCAACTCCTTTGGGGGTTGAATGACCCTTTCACAGGGGTCGCCTAAGACCATCAGAAAACACATATATAATTACATATTGTTTTTGTGATTAATCACTATGCTTTAATTATGTTCAATTTGTAACAATGAAAATACATCCTGCATATCAGATATTTACATTATGATTCTTAACAGTAGCAAAATTACAGTTATGAAGTAGCAACGGAAATAATTTTATGGTTGGGGGTCACCACAACATGAGGAACTTTATTAAAGGGTCGCGGCATTAGGAAGGTTGAGAACCACTGTTCTAATTCATTCACTAATAGTAATTAAATAGCTTAAGGAGATTTCTTGGTCCTTTCTGTCCTCTAATATTTTGTATGCTTTGCTTCTGCAGTGGTTAACAGTCAGAAAAGATGAAAAATAAAGTGAAAATGACAGTCATTGATTTGTACTCAACAAATACCAAGTTGACAAATTATTTCCAGGCCAGGCTTCCAGTCATGTAAATTTTTTTTTTTCTGGCTGAAGTTATTTTTAAAAGCACAATATCAGGCATCACTGTTTTATGCATGTATGCATATGTGTATGTATGTATGTATTTGCTTGTGAACTTCTTTTAATCAGTCATATTGAGGTATTGAGGATGTAATTTACAAACAGTAAAAATCACCCATTTTAGGTGTACAGTTCTATGAGTTCTTGTAAATGTACATACATATGCAAGAACCATCACAATCAAGATATAGAGTGTGTTCATCACCTTAAAGTAATCCTTTCTTTCTCAATATCTCCCTGGACTCCTAGTCATCTGTGTTTTTTGTTTTGTTTTTTTCGCATAAAAAAGCTAACATTTGTATTTTAAGCTTCTAAATAGAATTTTCTTTGTCTCTCCTTCACTCTAACCTTCTCATAAAACCTTACAAGAGCTTTCACAAGGTTAAACTCATTCTGAATTTGACCAAACTTCATTATGTATAAATTCTTATACTCATATACATCAAGTATTACTGAGAATTTACTTTGTGTCAGGCTTATACTTAGCCCCAGTCTCAGAATATGGTGCTAAAAAAATTAGACACATTCTCTGTCTTGATGTAGATTATAATCGAAGTTGCATAAATTTACTCTAAACCAGACCCAATCCAATTAAATCTACTGAATCTAATACATCATGTACAATTATAACACTTCAAAATGGCAAATCTGTTTTAGCTGTACAGAAACTCCAAGTATTTTACATTTGTAGAATTAAAAATCCTATCTAATAAGAGTAATATGCAAATTGACCATCACTCCAACACACAAGATGGCCGCCCCCATGTGGACACAGGATGGCCGGCAGGGGAGGGCAGTTGTGGGCGATCAGGCCTGCAGGAGGGCAGTTGGGGGAACCAAGCCTGCAGGGGAGTACAGTTAGGGGTGACCAGGCCGGCAGGGGAGGGCAATTAGGGGCAATAGGGCTGGCAAGGGAGCAGTTAGGCGTGGATCAGGCTGGCAGGGGAGTGGTTAGGAGGTGATCAGGCTGACAGGCAGGCAAGCAGTTGGGAGCCATCAGTCCTGGATTGGAGAGGGTGCAGGCTGGGCTGAGGGACACACCCCCTGTGCACAAATTTCGTGCACTGGGCCTCTAGTATATAATAAGTAAGTAATTATACAAATCATAATTGCATATTGATTAAATACATTTTTCATATTTTATTTACTGACTTCATTAAATATTTGAATGAGTTGAAGAATTATGATTTGTATACATACACAAAAGAACAATTTTGAAAGCTAGTCCTAGAATCTTTTTTTTTCATTGAAAATAATTAACAAAATTCAGTATATGGCAGAAAAACACTTCCACCAACATCTTATGATGTTCTTCTTAGAATCTGCCAATGATTCCCAAGCTCTTCTGTTATTTCTCATAATGATCTGACATTTAAAAAAAAAACTTTTAAAAACTAAACTTTTTAATAAATGTCTTTCTTCTCTGAGAAAAAAAAAGTAAAATCAATTCTACAACAAAATATAGACATGGCTCAAATGAATGTGTGCAAGCCAGGGAGCAAAACAGGCACAGTCTGTGTATTACGTGTTACTCAATGAAATAGAAATGGACGATAAAGTGAATGAAAAAAGTATACAAGCAAATATGGAATACAGCCAAAGAGCTGGTAAATGGAAGGTTGTAATTAAGCAGGCACCTAGTGGATTAGAGGAAATGAGAATGCTGCTGCTGTGTTTCTGCTGCCAGCACAGAATGCATTTTAACTCAAAATAGTCAACAGCCTACCAAGAGGACTGTAATTATATATTTTTAAATTTATTTCATATGCTATGATTGCAGGCGAGATAGTCAACAAAAATTGAGAAAACTGCATGCTATCAATGATATTAAGTTTGATAAGAATGTCTATGTGAAGAAGAGTTATTAAATTTTAAGTTAAAAAGTTAGATTGTGTATTTGTTTTAATTCCAGTCATGCGGCATTCAGTCAAAGCCTCCCAGATAGGAATCAAAAGGTAAATATGTGAAGAATTTCATTGCCAGCATCCTGCACAAGAAACATCTGGCATCATAATCCTAAAATAACATAGAGAGAGAGAGCAAACGCCTTGAGATGAATATATGAATTCAAGGCATCTCAAGCTAAAGCAACTACATTTTGAAGTAACCCAGTTTCCCTAGAAACTTTGATTGAGACCAGCTTTCAGGGAAACTATAACCTCAGAGGAAGTTTTCAGAGAATGTTCTATTAGCTCCCCTTTCCCTTCTTGCACTGTCCTCCTCATATCAACCCTTCCACCAGCCAACACATCTAAACTCCTATTTAGTCATCTACTTACTATGGGTTCTCTCAGCTCTAGATCCCCATAATATTCCCCAAATTGGCTTCAGTTTACTAGTCTTAATGCCAGAAACAAATCTGAAAACTTAAATACATAGTCTTTATATTCTACCTGTTCTAAAGAACATCTACTTACAGCAAGTGATATTACAACTACAGATTGCATAGTAAAGGATAACTAAGGCAAAGTCTGGAAAAAAATTTAGAAATCAATGCCTTCTTGCATAATTTATTTTTTTTCTTGTCCCAGATTATGTTATAGCTTTATCTGCTTTCTTTTCCTCTGCTTGTTCTAACACCAATTGCTGTGGATTGGGAATTCTGATTCAAGGCTCTTTAAAAATAGATAGAATAAGTCAGTCTGTCACCATCAAATGGCTTAATGTCTACTGTAGGCCATGAGTACCTACAGCTCTTAGATTAAATGCTCATTTAGTTTTTCACAAAATCTTGCATAATTAAAAGTATCAAGAGGTTTGCAAATAAATACAATTGAGATGTAATACTATTCAACATAAAGGAAAATAATTAAGAATCATCTCAGTTACTCTGAAGTGTTTAGATGTGTGATTTTTGGTTAAACCTATAGGTAGTTGAATATGAACTAGTTAAATAGCCATTGACAGAAAAAGAAAAATACTTGCTTTAGAAAATGAAAGCACTTTTGTTATAATTCAATCAACCAAGCTGTTACTGAACACTTAAAATTATATAATATTAAAGTTAGAAGGCATTTTTGGGGATGATTTAACTAAATGCTTTCATTTAAAATATGAACTTGAGTCCTTGAGATATGAAGCAATTTGCATAGGGTAACAGAACAAATCAAAGGCAGAAGACTATGTCTCCCAGTTTTCAAAAGAGCATCTTTTCTTGACAGCAATTAAAATGAAAGGTTTTACTCTTGTTCAACATAGCACTGAAAGTACTAGCCATAGCAATCAGACAAGAAGAAGCAAAAGGCATCCAAATTGGAAAGGAGGAAGTAAAAATGTCATTATTCGCAGGAGACATGAGGTTATATACAGAAAACCCTAGACTCCATAAAGAAACTACTAGATCAAACAAATTAATTTGGCAAAGTAGCAGGATACAAAATTAATATTCAGAAATTGGTGGCATTTTTCTATACTAATAATGAACTATCAGAAAGAGAAATTAAGAAAATTATCCCATTAACTACTACAACACACAAAAAGTAAGATATCTAGGAATGCATTTAACAAGGAGGTAAAAGACCTATACTCAGAAAATTATAAGATACTGAAGAAAGAAGTTGAGACAAATATAAATAAGTGGAAGAATATACCGTGTTCATGGGTAGGAAAAATGGACATCATTAAAATGTTCATACTACCCAAAGCAATCTACAGATTCAACACAATTCCTATTAAAATACCAATGGTATATCTCACAGATCTAGAACAAATATTTCAAAAATTTATATGGAACCAGAAAAGACCCTGAAAATATATATATATATATAGGTTAATTCTCACCAAGGATATTTTTTTCTATTGATTTTTAGGACAGTGCATAGGAAGGGAGGGGGAGAGACAGAAAAAGAGAGAAACATAGATGTGAGGAAGACACATCAATTGGTTGCCTCCTCCATGTGCCCCAGGGGCACAGGAATCGATCCTGCAACCTAAGTCCCTTGACTGGAATCGAACCTGGTACCCTTCAGTCTGTAGGCTGATGCTCCAACCACTGAGGCAAACCGGCTAGAGCATCTCATGTCTCTTCTTTAAGGGCACTAACCCCACTCACAAGGGCTCCACTGATCTCTAGGCTTAAATTATACAGGGTTATATTAAAATTATTTTAAATCTATATTTTGTACATTAATCTTATTTTTACTAATGAAGATATTTTTCTAAATGTAAGACATAATACCATATTTAATAAAATATAAGTTACCTCTAATTCTATTTTATGTTTCATGCAGAAAAAAAGTATCCAATTTTAATTAATGAATGTCATTGATTGTAAGATGCCTCCAGGTTTCAGAGATGTTAAAAATGTGAAAAAGTTCATCTTAGAATCAATGAATTATGGTATTTCTTTTTATATTAGACATGAGAAATTGCTTTTACTTCAGATAAATGAATACATGAAATATTAGGTCTTGGAGTCTTTGCCATTTTTCTGTTATTTTCCAAGAACTGAATTCACTTTCCTTCAGAAATTCATACACTTGTACCAAAATTTATTATAGATCTATTCCTTCCAAAAGATTATTTTAACATGTCTGACCTTATCCTGCAAGCTTCCAACCTTCTTCTGGCTGAAAATGATATCTCAGGACCTGAGTCTACCCACTCTAGGAGGCAGTGAAAAATGGAGCAGAGGCCAAACAGCCTGCAATGTGTGAAATCAATCATATTCATTCTCTGATTTCTTAGGTGTGGAATCCTACCTCCTGGTGTATTTGCACTGGGTCTCTTTGAAGTCTAGAACTGAGGTATACGTCAGATCACTTCTACCTAATATGAGTTTTTGGTTCTGTCTCTCTTCCCCAACCTTATGTTAAGGTAAAAGCCTGCTATATCCTTGATCAAAGCTTTTGCTTCAATCCAGTGCTATCACTATGCTTCTGATTCATCTTTGCCAGAGCTATCAACAATACCAACATTAACTGTAGGGCTGGCAACATTTTTATTTGAAACAAGGTTTTTGGATATGATAGAGTGTCCTCATTTCCTCATAAGATGTAGTTCATATTATTATCTCCATTGAAATAAACCAAAGGCCAACAGTCAGTGCGCTGCCCTGACCGGGTGGCTCAGTTGGTCGGAAGGTCATTCTGATTCTGCACCAAAGGGTTTCAGGTTTGATTCTAGTTCAGGGCACACCCCCAGGTTATGCATTTGATCCCCTTTGGGAGAGTGCATAGGAGGCAACCTGCTGATCTCTCTCTCTCTCTCTCTCTCTCTCTCTCTCTCTAATCAATTTAAAAAAATAAAATAAAAAAGAAGTCAGTGTGCCAAGAGAAACCCGAAGAAGACTGAAGATGTTAAAGTACTCAGAGCACAAAGCCATACCAACATTTTGCTAGTTTTCAGACAGAAATCACTTGTGAGAATGTTGACAGGAGTTAGGCTCATTTGTGTTTTATATCTTCACTTTGCCAAATGCTTAGGAAAGTCATTTGACTGATGATGTCTTTCCAACTCATCAGATGTGAAAATAAAAGAAAAATTTTATTTCAATCTGAAGTGTATCCTTGAACAAAGGAGAGCAATTAATGAGATAATTACCTTTCAATGTGCTTAAAAACATAAATATTATACATGACTTGGGCACTAGCTTTTGTAATGAATACTTGAATAATGGATAAGAGTTTGTGACATATCCAAGCAAAACTAAATCCCACAAGTGATAAGCAAATTCATAGACATAAAAAGCTTTTCAAAGTCTGAGTAATTAACTTGAACAGTCAATTAGAAGAAAAATGTATAATTTTCCACAGTATCACATTTATCTAATAATGGAAATATACTAAGTATCTTAAAAGTTGAAAGGTGTCAATACCAACACAAAATTTTTATATGTTAGATCTTACACAACTATGATTTCAGCTTTTATATGCATGCATGTGCTTTACAATTTTCAAAATCACAATAGTACTTGTTAACTCTAAAACTACAGAGTGGGGCAAAAGTAGGTTAGTAGTTGTATGTAAAAGTTTTTTTCTTGTATTATTAGTAATTAATTATTGTATTATTTCCCATACGAACAACCATAAACCTACTTTTGTCAAACCCTGTGTACACATATGTATGTGTATAAAGGCTATGCTCATTATCCGCAGATTTTATATTTGCATTCACCTACTTGCTAAAATTTATTTGTTACCCCATCCCCTCCCCAACCCCTCCCCACCACGCGCCAGTCAATACTCACAGCACTTTGGCTGTCATTTACAGACATATTCATGCCCAGGACAGTGACAATTTTCAGCTGCTGGACGTTCACATTGCCAGCAGAGACTGAATGAGACGACACTGCCTTTTTGTTTCAGCTCTCAGACTGCAAATGAGTGTCTTTTTCGCAGTTTATTTCACACCACGTTTTCTGCATTTTTGTACTTTTTGTTGGTGGTTTAGCTATTTAAAAAGTCCCCCACCCAGAGTGCCAAAATATTCCTAAGGGCGAGAAGGTTGTGATGTGCCTTACTGAGAAAATACCTTCCTTCAGGCATGAGTTACAGTGCTGTTGGCTGTGAATTCAGTATTAATGAATAACAATCTACATTAAATAGGATGTCTTTAAACAGAACTACAAGTAAAACCAGGTTATATATTGATCAGCTGATGAAAATGTGACCAGAGGCTCACAGGAACTTAACCTTGTGTTTTTGCCTAGGTACAAGCCTTAGTAGTTACGAATTCGGTGTTTAGGGAGACTTTTTAGAACATAAATACCAAGCATAACAAGAATCAACTGTCTGTATATTATGGAATGCCAAGTTTAGAGGACATCTGTTTTTATTTAGTTTCCCATCATCCAAAGTTTCTTCTTACTTGGTGGAGGGTATGCCCCCACTGTTTAAGCTCAATTGTAGTGTAAATTGGCAAGCTGAAGGGAATCAGATCCTGGCTCTCCATAGCCTTGGCAGCAAGGGTACAGGCACCTGAATATTTCACTGAGCTTTGGATGTGAGGACAAAAGCGTGGTTTTTAATATCATCTCAGGAGGCAACTTTCAGCAGCCCCAGTGTTCGCTCATGGAGACCAGACTAGACAACTTTGCAATGTGACCAGAACTGAGAATCCTGATGCTTCCTTGTTTCCAATAAATTTCTTTCCTGATAAGTTAGCCAGATCTTGTTTTTTCGGCTTACAAACCAGAATCCAAACTGATGTAACTATTATGTGCCAACTGTTTTGTCAATACTATCAAATTATAATAAAAATCCATATGAAGTTGGGATTATTGTAGAAAATGGAAAACATGTAAAGTAAATATGTTTTACCCAAAAGTTTATTGTCTTGTGTCTACCCTTAATCTAATATTTAATCAAAATTACAGTGGAGAAAACCAGGATTATTAAATGGTGTTTTAGATATTTTAAAAGATTAATAAGTACTCAATAAAACTATAAAAAAGATGCTAAAGGCGTAGAGTTACCTAAAATTAGGATCTAGATTTTAAACCATTTCACTAATAAATTGATCTTAATTTTCACTGCCTTAGAAAGATCTTTCAAAATTTTTTACCTCTCTATAATGTTCTGAACTTTAGAGTTTAACATTTTCTTCTGCAGGACATAATTTAATTGATTTTCAACTCCATCAAAATGTATAAAAATATATCTAATTAGGAATTAAAAATTAATAAAGCCACTGTTTTACAGATTTTTTTACAGATATAAGTTTAAATAATTTGATATTGGTTAGCCACAGACAGTTCAGTCTTTATAGGGTTATTCTCCTAGTATAAGGCATGAAGCCTTTCTTTATACTCTCTTTACATGCCTGCATGTCAAGTATCTGAAACTGCCCAAAACATGCAGGCTTTAGTTAATTCTTCTCTTTTACAAACTACTCAGTCCCATGGTGCTCTGGGGTTTGTTTTGTTTATTTCATTTCCACATTTCAGAAGTGTTGAATAATAAAACTGTTTTCACAGATTATATTACCCCAAAACTGTTTAGCTATACTTGCAATTTCTCTCACTTCTTAAAAATGACAGTTCCCGGTCCCTCATGTTGAAGTGTTAAAGGCCCCGGGGGAAGAAATAAGAGCTTTGCTACTCCTAGATGAAGCCCATCACTGAAAACAATAAGAAACACTCCTCACAGGTTGGAAATACAACTGTCAGGTCCTGGAAAGAACAGTCATCAACCCCACCTGAGAAGCACAGCTGACACAGACCAAAAAGAGCCTCATGGGTGCTGAATGTCTTGGCAGCTTCTACACACGACATCCCTGGGTGTTTGTAAACCCAGGAGCACACCAGGCCATTACAGAAATATGTAAGCCTTCGAACCAAACCTGTTAAAGTTACAACAGGAAATGTACCTAGAAACACAGTGACCATCCACATTGTCAAGGCCCTGCTTCATCCTATCGACACTCTCCTGATCCTGTCATTTAGATCAATGGGCCAAACACTGTGTCCTCACAATAATGCCACTAATGAGGTAGAGAAGGCATATTTATCACCATTTGATGCCGGGGAGTTGAGAAAAATCTTGCTCAGGATTGTACAAAAAAGCAAAGGAAAGTGCATTCTCTTCTCTTTGATTTTTGTTTGTTTGTTTGTTTTTTTCAGGTTAATGCCACTTGTTTCTAATTCAAAGGATAAAATAATTGTGCTTTCATAAGATTACAAAAGACCAGGGTAAGATTGACTATGAAGCCAATACACCTTCAACATCAGGGCCCTCACTAGAGCACATCTCTTCCAAACAAACCCCAGTGATTATGTGTCTGTAATTTTGTACTTTACTTCTTAAAAAGGACTCCCAAAATTTTACAACCCACAGAATTTGTACTTACCACCCTGCCTAAAAGCCTTCCATCTGATGGACATGGAACGAAACAAACATAAACAAACCTACATGCCATTAATTAGTATCTGTGGAATAAATCAGCCCTCATAATATAAAGATACATTTTTAAAAAATATATCCTTTTAAATATAGACAATATCTTTGGAGGGATAGTAAAAGAGTGAAATCTATTATAATCATAACTAGAGGCCCCAACGCACGGAATTTGTGCAAGGGGCTCGGCTCTCATCCCCTTTGTCTGGAGGTTGTCCAGAAGGTCATCCAGAAGGTTGTTAGGCTGTCTGGTCTAATTAGCATAGTATGCTTTTATTATTATAGGTGAGAAACAAAGCTGTAGGTGTATATAACAAACATTCTCAAGTCCTTTCAGGATTCTTCTCTCATTTTAACCGATTAGTTCCATTTAAGTAGAAAACAACATGCTTCAGGTATATGATAACAATACATAGGTTTTATATTTGGGTACATTAGCCTCAATCATAAATTTTTGCTATTAGCTCTTTTTTTTTAATATATATATATATATATATATATATATATATTTTTTTTTATTGCTTAAAGTATTACAAAGGGTATTACATATGTATCCATTTTATCCCCCCGCCCTAGACAGTCCCCTAGCCTCCCCTATCACCCAGTGTCTTATGTCCATTGGTTATGCTTATATGCATGCATACAAGTCCTTTAGTTGATCTCTTACCCCCCTACCTCCTGCCCCCCAACCCTCCCCGGCCTTCCCGCTGCAGTTTGACAATCTGTTTGAGGCAGCTCTGCCTCTGTATCTATTGTTGTTCAAAAGTTTATAATGGTCTCTATTGTCCATGAATGAGTGAGATCATGTGGTATTTTTCCTTTATTGACTGGCTTATTTCACTTAGCATAATGCTCTCCAGTTCCATCCATGACGTTGCAAATGGTAAGAGTTCCTTCCTTTTTACAGCAGCATAGTATTCCATTGTGTAGATGTACCACAGTTTTCTAATCCATTCATCTACTGATGGGCACTTAGGCTGTTTCCAGATCTTAGCTATGGTGAATTGTGCTGCTATGAACATAGGGGTGCATATATCCTTTCTGATTGGTGTTTCTGGTTTCTTGGGATATATTCCTAGAAGTGGGATCACAGGGTCAAATGGGAGTTCCATTTTCAGTTTTTTAAGGAAACTCCATACTGTCTTCCATAGTGGCTGCACCAGTCTGCATTCCCACCAGCAGTGCACAAGTGTTCCTTTTTCTCCACATCCTCTCCAGCACTTGTCGTTTGTTGATTTGTTGATGATAGCCAGTCTGACAGGTGTGAGATGGTACCTCATTGCTGTTTTGATTTGCATCTCTCGGATGATTAGTGACTTTGAGCATGTTTTCATATGTCTCTTGGCTTTCTGAATGTCCTCTTTTGAAAGGTGTCTATTTAGGTCCTTTGCCCATTTTTTGATTGGATTGTTTATCTTCCTTTTGTTAAGTTGTATGAGTTCCCTATAAATTTTGGAGATTAGGCCCTTATCAGATATGTCATTGGCAAATATGTTTTCCCACACAGTGGGTTTTCTCGTTGTTTTGTTGATGGTTTCTTTTGCTGTGCAGAAGCTTTTTATTTTGATGTAGTCCCATTTGTTCATTTTTTCTTTAGTTTCAAGTGCCCTAGGAGCTGTATCAGTGAAGAAATTGCTTCGGCATATGTCTGAGATTTTCTTGCCTTTGGATTCTTCTAGAATTTTTATGGTATCCTGTCGTATATTTAAGTCCTTTATCCATTTTGAGTTTATTTTTGTGTATGGTGTAAGTTGGTGGTCTAGTTTCATTTTCTTGCATATATCTGTCCAATTTTCCCAACACCATTTATTGAAGAGACTATCTTGGCTCCATTGTATGTTCTTGCCTCCTTTGTCAAATATTAATTGAGCATATTGGTTCGGGCCGATTTCTGGGCTCTCTATTCTATTCCATTGATCTGTATGCCTATTCTTGTGCCAGTACCAGGCAGTTTTGAGAACAGTGGCTTTGTAATACAACTTGATATCTGGTTTTGCTATTAGCTCTTAAGAAGACTTCAAACTGGCATTTCTTTATGTGATTGTGCTACTAGTTTTTGTTTATCTCTAAGACTTTCAAATAACATCTATGAATGCCTATATATTTGCCATTGTGCCTGCAAAGCACAGTAACTCATTATATGGGGAACTTGTCATTCTGAGACAAAGTATTATGTGAAACCTGAATTCTCCTGCTCCATCTGCAGTGACTTGACAACATTTGATGTGCTCACCAAGCCTCCCCTGACCAGCCCGTGATTTAAAAAGTGGTAACATGGACCAAGACAGAGCTCCACTGAACAGTATGTCGTTTGCTCACAGAGGATAAACTAAAAGGAGTTTTAGAAAATGTGTTCATGGTTTTGTGTGCGCAAATTCAATCTTTTTCTCTACATTCTCCCAAACCCAAAATAAACAAGCACAATTCAGCTTTGTTCTGGCACTTTTCCCAAATATTGTCTGTCCTCTCATCTGTTTTTCTTTCCCAATTCCACACTTGTTAAATAGAGTAGGACTGCAAGTGCAAAATGAAGAAAATCTAATTCTTGTTTTGTGTGAAGCTCTGGGCCAGATGAGTAAACATCCCATCCACACAGGGAATGAAATAAATGTCTCTGAAATGTGTGCATGATGGCGGCCCTTTCTATTCCGTTGTATTTTATTGCTTTACCTATTGACTTGAGCATATTAATGCTCATGCATTTAATGTCTTGCACAGATAAGAGCATTAGGCTGAAAGAATGAAATTAAAAACTACTTTCACACATAAAGTATAATAATGCCAGTCTCTCACTTTTTTTCTACCTCACCTTATTATTTTTTTTCAAAGGCTAAGAAACTAGCAATAGGAAGAAAATGTTATTATTAGGAAACACCACACATATGTGGGCTATTCTTCTGTCTTTAAAGAATGTGAGACAGAAGCAAGAAGTAAGAAGCAAGTTTCCTATTAGTCCCCATAGACCAAAGTGATGAATGGAGTCCAAATACATTCCTTGTATAATATTACAGTTTCTGGCCCCCAGCTCAACCTTTCCTTTGTCTATGAACAGACTGAATTTTTCTTGTTTATTATTCAAATTGTGAAAATATTCTGAAATTTAAAAAGGAAAAATTTGATTGCTCAACAAATATGTTGCAGACCATTTTAATTTTTTATAAATAGCTAAATAACTGTATTTTAAATGACAACATGTGTATCTCTGATCTCTTTGGCTCTTTCTCTAGCAACGTGTCTCTGTCTCTTTATCCTGCTTTCTGCAAAAACACTTAGAAATTTCCATTTAAAAAAACCGAATTTGCTCAAAGCAGCAAAAAAGATATTGGGAGAGATGGGCATATAAGATGTGTCACCTAAGCTATGAAACTTAATAAATAATATCAAAACTTAGTAGAGGGAAAGATTTGAGTCAGCTACCCTGGCAATTTACAGCACATTACCCACAATGCCTGGTACTTGGAATAGTATTTAAGAACTCATCATGATTACATAGGAAAGAATAAAAAGAAAACCCTAACAAATATCCAATCAAAAATCTTGAATCAAACCTGTGGTAATCACCTATGAGGTTGTGCTGAGAAGGGCTTTTCCATGCTGTTTGTACACAAATGCTAAAAAAGAACATGAAACGAAGGTAATTTTGTCAAACAATAAGGGGTTGCATTTGAGTGCAAAGGCAGGCCTCTGCAGAGCCATCAGACAGATTCCCGGAGTGGAATAATTAAGTTTGAGATTGCTGGAGGAGACGGCAATGGTATTTTAGTTGATAGCCTCAAAGCCAAGGGGAACCATTAAAATGAAATAAGTGAAATTGTGTCAGTTCCTTGTAGGCCAAGTACCTGAGTGACGTCACTATCATCAAGGTCACATACTTAGATGATACCAGGCTCAATTTAATAATAGCAGAATTTCAGACAGACTTTCTTCCATACAGAGTAAACAGTGCTCTATGGGAAAGGGACCTGATTTAAAAAAAAAAAAAAAAAAAAGCCTTTAAAGGAAAAACATTAATTAAAGAATCATTTGGGAGTTGAAAGAGCTGATAAACAGTCATGAAAAAGTCACTCAAATCTGATATTAAATCCCAGATAGCTGAATTCATGTAGACAGCAATTTCACAGTGTGACTTCTAGACAGTCTGTCTAAAAGTTAGTTTTCTCATCTCCAGTAGGAGAAGTGGGGGACATGGCAGCATGGAGTCATGAGGTTTGACCCTGGATGACAAAGTCTCAGTAGTATAAGTGGACCCAAATTCTTCTGAAAATCACTAAGCTTCAAAATGAACTCTATTATAACCTGAAATAGCATGGCACACACATGAAGCATTAAGCATTCATGTTGTAATCTTTTTAATAGTAAAAATGATGGAAACTAAAATATTTTCATTGTAAGCTAAGTGCTACTAGACTCCATCATCTCTTCAGCAATGGCAAAGTTTAAAAAATTAGTCTGATGCGTAAAAAATGAATCAGTTATCAATATGAGTACTAACTGCCTAGATTCTATTTAAACAGCACATCCAGTATGATGAATAAGCAGGAAATGAGACACGAAAAAAACAACTTTTTTTTTGCTCTCCTACCATCCCTTTAAGCTTTCCTCAATATAGAACATCTTCTTGTAGCCTTGGATGGAAGTTCAATTAAATCCTGAGGCTTTTTTTGCACATTTTTAGGGTATAAATCACAATATTACTTTCACTTGCAAGTACTATTTCAGTTTAGTAATTAGAATATCCACTGTAAGAAACTCAAAACATCCCCATCTTGATGGATAGTAGCTTTAAATCTCTTCCTTCCCCCAAATAAAAGTTCAAGGGTGGTGGGTCAGGGTTGGTGCCTGGCGCTCCTGCTATCTACTACTGGCTCCTCTCTTCCTTCACGTGTACGTGGCTATTTGGCTCCTTAGCAGATTTATTTGAAGGGTTAGCTTTTTGCTCTCTGGGCAAAGTAGACCAGTGAACCTGGGTGCCCTTGGTGCCCCTAGCCGTTCATTAAAGCTAAATCTCATGATCTTTATTTTATGTGTTTGGGATGACTCCCTGTTCCTCCTCTTGTCTGAAATTCCCTTTTTCTGGGTTGCTCTGTCCCTACTGCATGTGGGCTCTTATGACCCTTCCCTAATCCCTTCATCCCTTCTGTCCCCTTCTCTCACCAAAACAAAACAAAAAACAACCTGATAGCACGGCCTACTTCTGGTTTACCAGAAACAATGCGATGTCCCTTGCCTTGACAAGCCTGGAGAGGGTGGGTATCCCAATGGAGTCACCAAAGCTGTCATTCAGGCCTTCTCTCTTTCTCTAGATTTCCTCAGAACACATTCTGCTTTACCTTCCTTTGTTGTGGTCAGGCATAAGTAATCAAAGTTTCCTGACTGTTTCAGAGGTCTTCTACCGAGAGCCTACATGTTCACCCTTTTCAAACTTGGGATTGGAAAGCAACTTCCCTTCCAATGCCTCTCCTTCAAAAGAGGATGGACCAGCCAACAGGGTAACAGTTCTCTCCAAAGAAATATAAATATAAATATATATAGTAATTATGTAGTGGATGTTCATTACATTTTATTTGGGAACTGGAGAACATTACTTCTTTTTCCATTCATTTTCCTAACTGTTAGAACGAGGTAAGTAATGGATGTTTTAGCTCTTTTAACAAAATTATTTACTGATTTTGTTTTTTTAGAGAGAGAAAAAGGGACAGAGAGAGATAGTGACCTGGTGTCCCACTCACTTATGCATTCAGTGGTTGATTCTTGTATGTGCCCTGATGGGGCTCAAACCTACAATCTTAGTTTATTGGACAATGCTCTAACTAACTGAGCTACCTCACTAGGGTCAAAGAAATACCTTTACTGATCTCTTTTCTAAAATCCTCTCATGAGACTGTGATCCCTTTGTATATTCTCTAAGTATATGAAAGTGTTAAAGAAATAAAAGAATAGATTCTTAATGTTTCTTTTAAAATCTCCATGGGTAGATTTATCTCACACTCATTTGGACATCTGATATCATCAAAATAGAGTCTAGGTTGACACTGAAGTGGGAAGAATGCATTCCTATCACATACCCTGGAGTCCTATAAACGTCATGTTATCTTTGACTAGAGATAAGCTTGTTAAGCTGACTAAATTTGACTAGAGGTAAGCTTATTAAGCTTACTAAATTAAATCATTAGAACGCACAAATGAAATGTATAACTGTCAAGAATGTCACTCAGATGGTGTCGAATGACTTGGAAATGAAGTGGAACTAGTCTTTATTTGAGCAGAGCCTGTCAAAACCAATAGTGCTAGTGCATTTTTTAATAACCAAAGTAATGTATTGCCTCTATCAGTTAAAGGGCAGGATAATTCATTTATTCAGTGAAACATTTAAAATGGAGGGGAAATTAAGTATTTTCCTGTAGAATTATATAGAGGCAGAAAACTGAGGTTTTAGGGAATCTTAAGGTTTGGAAAATCACAGATCATCAGATTTTAGAATTTGGTAATACCTAATGGGCCACACACACACACACTCAAAGTCACAAACACACATACATATATACACACAAACAGATGCTTAAAATATTGCATACAATTTCAGCCTTGAACTCTAGGTTAAGCACCCCTGCGGGACACAATAGTTATAGGCTTCTTCAAGCCAGCTTGCTACCTTGCGGAGCAATTTTTGTGTTATATAATGCTGTGGTTAAATCATCTGCCAAGCCAACCTTTGTTAGTGGATCCCTTTAATATAGTTCAAAATAGAAACATTTTATGAATAGCAATATGAAGGTATTCCTCCTGGATTGTACTATTGCTCATACATAGTGTCAACCTGGGCTTTATTTCAATTTCCAAAGACATCATAAAACTTTATGAAGGAATCAAAAATAATACGAAAATACAAAATAATGAAAAAGAAGATAGAGAAATGCTAAACTGAAAAACAATGTTAACCAACACAGTAAATGTAATTAAATATTAAAATGTCAATTTTTAAATTAAAAAAAATGTAAATTAATTGTTTCAGAATAATTTCAGAATAATGGAGAAAAATGACAAGTATAAATTCTGTCATTCTGCACTCTATATTCCTCACAACATCTATATTACCTCTTGAATGTGTCAGGTATTTACCATATACTTGCCGAATAAGAAAGCTGTTAGTTTAAATTTTTGGTAGAAATTGCTGTCTTATTTTTTTCAGTCTTATCTCTTATTTTTCAGTTGTAATGAAAGGGATTTAAATAAATGAGCAAATAGGAAGATTCATTTATAGATAAAAAGGAGAAAATAACTGAAAGGGGAAAGATCAGATAATTGGCTTCCTGCAATTTTATGTCACCTATAATCTCTTTGGGAAAATTTTATGACAAGTGACACGATTATCTTACATAATGAGAATTTTCTCTATAATATATGCACACACGTATATATGATATTTGACCTCATTCTATGAAACATCCATGAATATCTCATTAATATTTTCACCTTTTCCAGCAAGTGCTCACTAATTAGAATTTCAATTAGAAAGATAAAACATTTGAAAATTAAATGATGTATTCTCTTTATAATGTTGGAAATGCTTTGCTATTTTACAATGAGTTTATTCACTTTATTAGTTCAAATTTTAAAATCTCCCTAGTCTTGCCCTAGCTGGTGTTGCTCAGTGGTTAAAGGGTCGTTCCATACACCTAAGGGTAGTGGGGTTGATTCCAGATCAAGAGCACATACTTGGGCTGCAGATTTAATCCCCACTCTGGTCAGGACATGTGTAGGAGGCAACCAATCGATGTTTCTCTCTCACATTGATGCCTTTTTCCTCTCTCTCTCTCTTTTC